>NC_056735.1:146990867-147023756 GCF_019279795.1 Protopterus annectens
TTTACATTATCCATTTCTGTTCATTGGCTTCTGTAATGTTCTTTATGTCCCCTCCCCTCATGTTATCATGTATAATTTCCAGAACAATGAATTTAAAAACATGTTCATTTCCCTTTTCCATAACATGTTGTGCTATAGCATTTTCTGACTTCTTATTTTTAATGTCTCTTAGATGTTCCAGTATTCTTTCTTTAAGACTATGATTTGTCTTACCTATATAAAACATATGACATGCAGTACAGAGACTAAAATAAATTATGTTTTTGTTGTGCAATCTGCATAAAAGTTAAACCCTATCCTGACATCCAATTGATAGTGTGTAAAGTGACTGCCACTAAAGCTGTGTCTACATGCTAGGCAATTTCTGCAGGAGTATGTACCCAATCTATCAGAATATATACATTTCTTATCACTATTAGCGTTATAACATAGATGTCTTTCAAAGCTTTGTTGTTTATAAAGGAGAAACTTGGTTGAGGTGTTAAATCATCTCTCAATTCATCTATTGTACCCAAAATATTCCAGTTTCTTTTTATAATGTTGCAGAAAGTGCCTATGTCATTGAATATGGTAATGTTACTCTCAGAGAATTATTAGTACTACAGTTGTCTGTCTCTAATCCCTTACTATTCTCTTCTTGTGCTTCTTCATGTTCACCATAATATGATTTACATCTAGTAACTCTATGGTCCAATGGATTACTTATGCAATTATCTATATCTTATCCTTTATAACCTCTATCCAAAAATTCCTGTTTAAGGTTTAGTAGAGCTAGTTTTAGTTGTAAGTCATCATTATGTAGACGCATAACTCTGTACACTTGTCCCTTGAGTGCATTACGTTTCACATGATTAGGGTGCATACTCTTATTGTGTAGTAAATTGCTTTTTGTCATTGGTTTTCTGTATAGGCTAGTTCTAATCCCTTGTAGTCATCTTTGTTTACCTTGACATCTAAAAAGTCAATTTCTTGATTCGAGTATTTGTAAGTAAATTTTTAAAAAAAATTGTGGTCTGGTGTAAATATGTAATAAATTCCTTTAGTCTTTCTTCTGTGTCATTCCATAACATAAAAATATCATTTACAAAACGTAGATATTTTATGGAATTTTTAAATTTTTCATTTAGAAGAAATTCATTAGTTTCCCAATATACCAGAGCAAGGTTGGCGTAGCTATTGGCACAAGGTGTGCCCATAGCCACGCCAACCTTTTGTAAAAATAAATTATCGAAGGTAAACACATTGTTTTCCAAGATTATATCCAATAATGCACATATTAGCCTAATTTTATTTGACTTAACACCCTTAAGGGTCAAAAATGTTCTTATATTGTTTATGCCCCATGTATTAGGTATGACTGTAAAAAGTGATTTAATGTCTAGAGCCA
This sequence comes from Protopterus annectens, assembly GCF_019279795.1. Classification (NCBI taxonomy): domain Eukaryota; kingdom Metazoa; phylum Chordata; order Ceratodontiformes; family Protopteridae; genus Protopterus; species Protopterus annectens. Next base: position 146,992,255 of record NC_056735.1, read on the forward strand.
CAAACATATAATCACCATGTATATCTGACATTTTAAAGGTATAAATTCTGCAAAAACATATTTGCATCTCTGAGCACAGTATCACAACTTTCTAGAAAACGGTGTAAATTTTTTTCAACAAATATAGAGAGGTGCTCTGTAGCCCAGCCTCTGCTAGAAACTATCGGTCACATTGGTGGTATGGTGGGGTGTTTATGTATTCTGGGTAAACCATACAGGTTTGCTACCAATGGACAATCAATTGTAAAGTATTTAAACAAATATTCTGACATCATACCTGTAATTAGCAAATCAAACACCAAAAATGAAATTTTATCAGTAAAACAACAGTAATTGGTTTTAGTGCCTCTACAGAATGCTTCCCTAATCTCATTTTCACACACTTATAAAAAAGTTTCTATAGTAGAATGTGGTGGAGGGATGTATGTGCTTGGTTTCTTAAAAATGTCATAACATTCATTATTACCTTTAAACACTGTATGTAGAGTGAGTTTTCTACCAAATACTATAACAATTACTATAACATGTCTCAAATGGAATTCCAAGCCCTACATGAATTAAAGGAAATGTCATGCATTGAAATTAGACCCGCTGACAAAGGTGGGGGAGTTACAGTATTAGATAAAGATTTGTATTTGCAACAAATGCGTAGTCTTTTAAATGACAAGAATACATATATCTGTATTTCTAAGAGTGCTGTAAAAGGGATTACTGATAAAATTTCATTTTTGGTGTTTGATTTGCTAATTACAGGTATGATATCAGAATATTTGTTTAAATACTTTACAGTTGATTGTCCATTGGTAGCAAACATGTATGGTTTACCCAGAATACATAAACACCCCACCATGCCACCAATGCAACTGATAGCTTCTAGTAGAGGCTAGGCTAGAGATCCCCTTTCTATATTTGTTTTAAAAAAAAATTACACCCTTTTCTAGAAAGTTGTGATACTGTGCTCAGAGACAGAAAGATGTTTTTGCAGAATTTATACCTTAAAGTGTCAGATATACATAGTGATTATATGTTTGTGGTAGACAATATAAGAACATTTCTGACCCTTAAGGGTGTTAACTCAAATAAAATTAGGCTAATATGTGCATTATTGGATATCATCTTGGAAAACGATGTGTTTACCTTCGATAATGATTTCTTTTGACAAAAGGTTGGCATGGCTATGGGCACACCTTGTGCCAATAGCTACGCCAACCTTGCTCTGGTATATTGGGAAACTAGTGAAGTTCTTCTAAATGAAAAATTTAAAAATTCCATAAAATATCTACATTTCGTAGATCATATTTCTATGTTATGGAATGACACAGAAGACTAAAGGAATGTATTATATATTTACACCAGACCACAAATTTTTTAAAATTTATTTACAAATACTCAAATCAAGAAATTGACTTTTTAGATGTCAAGGTAAACAAAGATGCACTACAAGGGATTAGAACTAGCCTATACAGAAAACCAATGACAAAAAGCAATTTACTACACAATAAGAGTATGCACCCTAATCATGTGAAACGTAATGTACTCAAGGGACAAGTGTACAGAGTTATGCGTCTGCATAATGATGACTTACAACTAAAACTAGCTCTACTAAACCTTAAACAGGAATTTTTGGATAGAGGTTATAAAGGATAAGATATAGATAATTGCATAAGTAATCCATTGGACCATAGAGTTACTAGATGTAAATCATATTATGGTGAACATGAAGAAGCACAAGAAGATAATGGTAAGGGATTAGAGATAGACAACTGTAGTACTAATAATTCTCTGAGAGTAACATTACCATATTCAATGACATAGGCACTTTCTGCAACATTATAAAAAGAAATTGGAATATTTTGGGTACAATAGATGAATTGAGAGATGATTTAACACCTCAACCAAGTTTCTCCTTTATAAACAACAAATCTTTGAAAAGACATCTATGTTAGAAGGCTAATAGTGATAAGAAATGTATATATTCTGATAGATTGGGTACATACTCCTGCAGAAATTGCCTAGCATGTAGACACATCTTTAGTGGCAGTCACTTTACACACTATCAACTGGATGTCAGGATAGGGTTTAACTTTTATGCAGATTGCACAACAAAAACATAATTTATTTTAGTTTCTGTACTGCATGTCATATGTTTTATATAGGTAAGACAAATCATAGTCTTAAAGAAAGAATACTGGAACATCTAAGAGACATTAAAAATAAGAGGTCAGAAAATGCTCTAGCACAACATGTTATAGAAAAGGGAAATGAACATGTTTTTAAATTCTTTGTTCTGGAAATTATACATGATAACACGAGGGAGGGACATAAAGAACATTACAGAAGCCATTGAACAGAAATGGATAATGTTCTTTAAAGTGGATAAATTAACTGGCTTAAATAGTAAAGTTTCCCTGAAACCTTTTTTAAAAGGACGTGCACTTAAACACTGAAATGAGATGTATTCAGTTTTGTGTTTCAGAATGTTGCTTTATTATTTGTGTGCATACACTTTTAATTTTCTAATGAATATGCTAAGTGTTTGTGATTGGTTAGTTATAGTATTTAAACAGGTTGTAACATTGTATTTTTAAAGTATGATGAAGGGGTCAGGTATACCGCGAAAGTGCTCTATTACTTTGCCTTTGGATTTTTTCTCTACTGGATTTGACTCTACCTTGGATTTATACTTGACTTTTTGGAAAAATGTTATTGCCTGCAGCTGTGAGTGCCTGGAGTCATTTTACTTGCAATATTTATTCTTATTATATTCTCCTGACACTTTATTTTGGTATATGGAGTTTATATTTTTTCTATATTGTCAATTATATATTACCCGTAATGAAAATAACTGGGATTGTACCATAGGTAATATGAGACAACCCATGCAGAGTATAAAGAATTAAGGAGCTGCCACTGTCTATTTTTAGTACAGGTGGCAGTCCTGGGATAAATTTTCAAATTTCCATCCTTACATTCAAGCTGTGCTTGAATATGGGCAAGGATGAGCTTTGCTTCATGTAGATGGAGATTCTGTTCCAGAGTAGTTGCATTCTCTGTGAGATAAAGCTGTCCCATCAAACCATTCTGTTAATGTTGCAGAAGAGGTTTAGATACCTAGATGGAGTATTTGAATATTATCAAAGGCACTCTGTCTAGGTATCTGCACCTCTTCTGCAACATCAACAGAACAGTTTGGAGGGACAGGTACATCGCACACAGGATACCATTAATAACTGCTAACTGACAAAAGACACATGTTGGTTGAAAGTTAGTTCACTGTCCAAATAAGTTTCCAAATCCCAAACAACTGTGTCCACTCAGACACATATTGTCAATGTAGTACTTCTCTGGGGTAGACAACTTCCTAAAGGATATAATAATTTTTTTGGCATTTAATTTCAGTACATGATTTTTGGCAAAAGTTGTTTATCTGGGACAATTCTTCCTGCAGGATGGCTAAATCATCTGGGGATTCAATGACTACTCCAAAATGAAAGTCAATTGCAAATTCAGTTAGCCAGAGTACTTTGGTATTGGCTTTTACTTCAGAGAAGTAAATGCCGATAAGGAGAGGTCTCAGCACAGAACCCTTGGGGATTTCATTAGTGATCTGTCTCTTTATGGAGGCAACTTCCCTATTTTGATTCTCTGCATCCTATCTGTGAGCCAGACGGCAATCCAGAGGGTGACACAGGGATTTATTCTCAATTTATTTAGGTTTTCTACTATGCCTGACTGGAGAATTCAGTCAAAAGCTTTGGCCAGATCGAAGTATGCAGTGTGTAACCATTTTGCCATCATCCATTGTTTTGGTGACCTTTTCAAAAACGTCCACCAGACTGACTGAGTACACATTCTCTATGTCCTTATTGAATAGTTCCAAGATAAGTCTTTCTGAAAATAAAGCTGGTCAAGCTTATAGGTCTGTAACTGCCTGGGTTTGTGGATGTTCCTTCTTTATGCAGAGGAACTGTAGCTGTTATCCATTCACTAGGTACAAAACCTGTATGGAGGCCGAGGTTGAACAGTGCTGTCAGGGGTGTGGCAAAATTGTGCTTCATGCTATTTAAGATGTTTCCAGGGATACTGTCATGACCCATTGATGCAATACTTTTAGCGTTTGAAAGTGCTTTTAGGACTTGGTCTTGTGTGACTGCTGGAGGTGAGCCAGTTTCAGATATATCTTGAGGGACAGACAGAGGGGAGAGAGGAATAAAGTTAAAGCTAAATTTATTGGCTAACAGGCTAGCTACATCTTCAGCTGAGCTGTACTTTTTTTTTAAACATCTTCACTTAAGGCATAAGCAAGCATACATTAACAGAAAACAAATCATATTAATATGTTTCCAATTTACATACATCATTAATAACGCAGAGATTCTTACAACCAAATTGCAAATTAATAAAAATAAATATATAAATATTGTCTGTATGTACATTCCTCCAGGGAAAAATGAAACTACCCTAGAAGTTATCCTCCACTGGTTATCTAGTACCTACCTCAAGAAACCATAATACTTGGTGATTTTAACATAGACTAGAACTCCTGCTCCTCTGATTCACCGACCACCCATGTAAACCTATATGCATTTACACAGACCATATCTACCCCCCACCAGGATAGGCAAACCTAATCATAAAGAAAGTATACTAGACTGGATACTTATTAACAGTCAACCCCAAATGTGCATGTCAGGGACCCCCCCCCCGATGACCTAAGTGATCACCGTCTTAGCTATATAATTAGGCATAAAGCTGTTAACCCCCATCAGACCACCCTCAGAACAGTAAGAAACAATAAGAACTTCAACCCGGCCAAATTCCAAGAAGAAATCAAAACATGCAATTGGTCAGTCTTAAAACACTTGCCCTTAGATGAAGCTGTTGCTTACTTTAATAATAAATTCCTTGCTATACTAGATTCTCATGATCCTGCTCGCACCTTTAGAACTAAAACAAGAGTAGCACTGTGACTTTCTAAATACACCAAATCAAAAATTACCAACAGAACCAAAGCATGGGCTTTATGAAGTACCACAAAAGCCCCTCTAGATCAAATTAAATATCGGCAGCTAAGGAATGAGACTAAAAAGTCCATTTTACTACATAAAAGAAACTACTATTGCCATCTACAGCAGAAAAATAAAAACAACCCTCAGAAGTTCTGGGCAGGTATAAATAAACTCTTGCACCCAGGACAAACCACCACCCCAACCCCTGCAGCATACATTGATACATTACCAGAGGTGGTTGCAAATACCTTGAATAGTTTCTTCACCGAGACTATCCAGTCCCTAGCTAGCCAGCTACCTCCAAGCTGCACCAGCTCAAAGTCCGCTGCTCCCCAGTACCTAACTCTCCTTTAGCTTCCATCCGGTTACTACATCACTTGTTCATACCCTAATTAAAAAATTAAAACCCACTACTCTATCAGCTGATCCTCGCTGAGTATCTGCAAAAAGCTAGAGATGCCATAGCTTACCCCATCTCCATTCTAATCAATCGTACCACATCAAAAGCTACCATCGCCTCCATCTGGAAAATATCCCATGTGATACCACTCCATAAAGGTGGGAGCGCCACTGAACTGTCTAATTTCAGACCCACAGCTATACTGTCACCATTGGCTAAAATTATGGAAAAATGCGTCCATAGACAACTGCTTCACCATCTAATCTAGAGCAAACTCTTGGCCAACTCTCAGCATGGCTTCAGACCTCATCATAGCACCACCTCAGCCATCCTAGCCTTCTCCAATGCCATTAACCATAACCGTAATAATAATAAACTATCCTCTGCCCTCTTTTTGGATCTCTCCAAGGCTTTTGATATGGTTGACCACCAGCTTCTAATCCGCACCCTGAAAACAAATTTGCTTAGATAATCAAACTCTCCAATGGTTCCAATCTTATCCGAGTGGTAGACAACAGGCCGTCCTATGGCAAAATACTATCTAACCTCCTACCTAATACCCTGGGAGTCCCCCAGGGCTCTATATTAGGACCTCTTCTGTTTTCCATTTTCATTAATGATCTCTACAATGTCATCCCAGATGCAAACTGTATTCAATATGCGAACGACTCCACTCTGATCTGCTGTGCTGCATCCCAGTCAGATCTGTGGACATTATCTCAAAATACTTTCAACATAGTTGAAAACTGGCTTTCTGATCATCATCTGATCTTAAACCCCAATAAAACAAAGTTATTACTTTTCTCCCCTACTAATAGGTCGACTGCATTCTCCTTTTCCATAAACTCTAACAATGGCACCACAATCTCCTCAGACACCTATGCAAAACTCCTAGGTGTTACTGTAGATAATAACCTTAAATTTGACTTGCATGTCAACCAAACTATCAAAATCATCAATAAAAAACTCGGGTCACTATACAAGATTAAACCCTTCCTAACCCCACCAGCTAGAACTGCATTGCACGATCGCATCTACTCTCGACTCTTCCCCTCTATTCACTAACAAGCAAATCTGATCTCAATAAACTCTCTAGCTGCTACAACCACATTGCCAGATTTGCCACCAAGATGCCCAACAGGACACACCACTGCAACAACCTAAACTATCTAGGATGCTAAGAACTCCCCAGAATAATTCAGTATAACTAGCTTATAGTGGCACATAAAGTACTTAACCAACATGAAAATACACCTGCACTTAAAAACATCATCAACCCCTACATCAATGTCAGACCACTTCGCTCTTCCAATAGACTGCTAGTTCAAACTGTCAAAACCCATAATTCAGCTGGTGTGTCTCTGTTTGCCAACTCTGTAGGTAAAATTAGGAACTCACTCCCTGCAGACATCACCCTAGAATCCACTCTAAGTTAATTTAAGAAGAGTCTCAAATAGTATTTTAAATTAAACTGGTTATGTCCTTGTTCCAAGCCTGACTAGCTCTTTCCTATGATGGTGTGCTAACTACTTTACAACTCAGCCATGTGTGAACACTAGTTTTTTTACCTTGTGAAATCTCAACTTTGTGAACTTGTATAACTTGATTATATAAATAATCTTAAAACTATTTATCACGAACCATGTAATTTCTTACTGTTTGTACCTTGGAGCTTTTCTCCCCGGGCCTCCACTGAAAATGAACATGTGTCCAGTCGGACTATCCCAATCAACAAATGTAAAATAAAAAAATTAATAAATAAATTTTTTGTAATTATCAGTCCAACATTAAGTACATTGCTGAATTTCTGCTTTCCCATAAACCTCAGTACTTAACACTCTGCATGTACTATTCCCATAATTTTATTTGTTTCTATGTAGTTTGCTCCTTTGATTTCTTAACATCCCTCTTCCAGCACTTTGATAATATTCAATACTTTAATTTACATTTTCCAGTAACTGCTTTTTTGGCATCCAAAAGAATTAAACTTAGTAAGGCCTAAATATGTCTAAGCAATTCAGATCCTCTGTCCCAGCTCAAAAGAATCATTTCCTAAGTTACAGCCTTTTGCTCACTTACCCATTATTTCTGACAAAGTACAGATTTTTAAATGTGGCAACTCATTACACTCCCAAAACGTATGTTCCCAGTTACTTCTTTCTTCCTCATCATACCTCCAACATTTGCTGTCTACCTGAGGAAAAATTATTTGAAGTCTGCTTGGGATATAAAAATACCTATGCAAACACTTCCAAGAAAAGATCCTAAACCCTCTGGACTTTGTTGCATACTTGGGAGCTAAAGATAATCCTTCCATTGTTCTTTTGTGAATTGCTTTTCCAGTCTGTCTTCCCAGTCTTTTATAACCTCCACTGACTGATTCTTATAGTTATCATATAATACTTTATATGCCCTACTAATTATCCCTTAAAACAGTCGTTTCTGTTCTAGATTCAACTAAAAATGTTACCAGTGCAGGTCTTTCACTCAGGATTCTCTCATCCCTATTTCTTTGCCTATACTCTTGACATCAATCCATAGTAGGGAAGGCAGTCTCTTACATGCAATCCAAAGGTAATCTTGGCCTCATTCCATACCATTCCCACTCTAGTTATTTGCTCCCATCTTGGTTTCTTTACCAGTGTTTGCCAGTAAACTCTAGCCCTCTCTTGCTTATTCTCTGTACCACTAATTGCAATCATCCATATTGGCAAAATCATTCTCCATTTTCATGTTGGCTTAGTACTTGTAATAATTTCTGCTACATTAAGAATATTATATTCTGTATGCTTATTATTCTCCTTAAGGATCTAAAGCCAATATCCCACTCTCTCCATTTCTTGAACCCCCCCCCCCACTTTATCACCATCCCTTTCCATTTTGAATTATAATATTCTGCTTGTGTTAACATATATATGCCTTAACTGTGTAGCTGTAAAATATCTATTTAAATCGGGTAATCCTAAACCACATTTCTATTGAAAGGATCAGCTCACCCCACATAACTTTTGCCCTCTTCCTCTCCCAAATAAATTACCTCAGCTATTTATTGCTGTTCCCAACTTCTCCTCTGGTTGATAAAAATATGCCTGATCCACATATAAACCCAAAATGACTAAAAACATTTTCACTTCTTGTGTATCTTACTATCCATAAACAAGAGCTTCCAGTTTTTCAGTTTTTGTATTATCTTTTGTTTAGTCTCTTTCCACATATCCTTAGCTGTGATCACAGAAGCCTTTTTAACTCATTAATTGCTATGTGGTGTGGAATGTCATACCTCTAGCAGCCTATACATATTTTGCATTCCATATTTTCTGAAAAACTTAAAAATCATAAGATAAATGTAAATATTGTATGGAAAATAGAAGCTATTGAACCTGTACAAATAGCAGTGCTAACAGTAAGAAATATTATTTTTAGTAATTAGTGCTTTTACAGTCTTTTCCATTAACACTATAATATAATGCACATAAACCCCAAACTATATTTTTTCTAAACTTCCACAAATTTTATCCTGAAAAATATATAATCTAGACTTTCATTGTTAGAACATTATTGTTATTGAGGCATAAATGCCTCTCTCTATAAGTGCAAATTTATTGAGATATATACAGAAATATGAAAACATACATGTAATTGTATAATTAGCAATACAGATAATACTAGATATCGGTCAAGATGTGCAAATATTAAACATAGTTGTCTTCAACATCTAAGGTTTCACCTAATGCCATTCAACAGGTTGTAAGTCAACTGTTACAGAAATATTGCTTATTTTCATAACTAGTAGCAAACAGAAATATTTCCAGTATAGTGTGATATAAACTAGATTTTCAATGAATTGTCCCGTCTCCCACATTGGTGTTTCACACTACGCACGTCAATAAAATGTAGGTCTCTCAGTTATGAAAATATTAACAGAAATATAAAAATATGAATAATCAGCAAACAAAGCTTAATTTCTCCACTGCAGGACAAGTTAAACTAACACTCAGTGTAATTTTAATAACTACTTGCACTTTCTAATACTGCCTATTACTGGCTGGTAGAGTCACTTAGTTAAGGAAGCCAGATCCAAAAAGGTTCTGGAAGACATAGGTGTGAACTGGAAGTGGGCAAAAAGGTGTTTTAGGCTTGAACGAGTAAATCTATACTCCTACATACTTCATCTTATCGTGTCCTCATAAATATGGGTCTTCTTGAACCAATTCATGTGTTGGTACACAACTTACAGCTATAGCCCTATCTTCATTAATTTTATATCTTGAAAAGACTTGAAACTGTCTCAAAATGTTCCACATCACTGACATGTCCTTTTATGGTTTTATGAGGTACAAAATAATATTGTCTGCAAATAAAGCCAACTTTTCTTGACTACCATACCAATTATATATATGTCACTTATTTTCTTTGCCAATGGTTCTAAATATAAAGCAAATCACAAAGAGGAAAGAGGACACCCCTGCCTGGTTCTCCTGTTCAAGCACAAGTCATCAGAGAGGAATCCTTCAACTTTAATTCTTGCCTCCAATCCTTCATATAGCCTTCTAATTAGCCTTACTATTATAATCAGAGAATGCAAATGCTTCCACTGCCCTATTCATAAGATCTCAGCTTACTCTGTCAAATGCTTTTCTGCATCAAGACTCACCAACAGTGGTATTTTCTTACATTCTGCTTCCCTCTGGATCACCATTGTTCTATTAATGGTGTCAAATATTTCCCTCCCCTCCACAAAAACCACACTGATTCATATCTATCAATTTTGGCAACACCTTTGCCATTCTTTTAACTAGCATACAAAAGTACTTTATAAATAGAAGTTATGTTCTTACCATAACGTTCCATGTTAGTTGTCTTCTTCTCGCCTTCTTCTTGCTGGATGGGTTCGGAGCCGATCCTCGGCTCCGACTCGGCCACTCTAAAAGCTCGAGAGTTGGTTCCACCGGCTTGAGGCTCCCCCTATATCCCACAATGCTAGGCGAGAGTTACCTCAGATCTCGTTTGTAAGCTAGGCACTGCCTATAATAGTAGTAAAATAACTAGTAACAAAGTCCACCTCTATAAACAAGGGAGAAGAGAAGGGTGACCTACATCCTGATCCAGGAAAATATGCACAGCAGCGCATATACCTAAAGTAAAGAGGTGGAAGAAAGAGAGGTCACAATCAAAACTCCTCTAGGTCTGTCCAGGCCAGGGAAGGAGGGTGGAAGCAAGAAGAAGGCGAGAAGAAGACAACTAACATGGAACGTTATGGTAAGAACATAACTTCTATATGTTAAGTTGTCTATCTCGCCTTCATTCTTGCTGGATGGGACCGCGTCCCTAGCACCTTGTCCCGGGTGGCCTAGCGGAACAGACTCTTGAGAACAGTGGAACCAAAGTTAGCTCTATGTCTAGAGGCTAAATCCAACTTATAATGAGAAATGAAAGTGTGAGGAGTAGCCCAAGTAGCCGCTGCACAAATGGTGTCAATAGGCAGTCTATCTTGGAAGGCTATAGAAGTAGCCAAGGCTCTGGTAGAATGGGCTTTAGGTTTGCTAGGCAGCTTTTGGTGTCTAATTTCATAAACAAGGGAAATCAGGGATGTTAGCCATCTGGATAATGATACCTTTGAAACTGAAAGTCCCTTTCTGCCTTCTGCATAAGAGGCGAACAGCTGGTCAGATTTTCTGAATTGTTTTGTTCTATCCAAATAGTACCTTAACTGACGATGAACATCTAGCCAATGTAATCTTTGTTCAGATCTGTTAGAATATTCTGGAAAAACACCGGAGGTCAATGCTTTGATTTAGGTTAGCCGTGGAGGCTATTTTAGGTAAAAAGGACAGGTTGGTTCGTAAGGATACTCTGTCCTTATGGAACAACAGATAAGGAGGTCGACAGCTGAGTGCATGAAGTTCTGAAACTCTTCTAGCTGAAGTAATAGCTACTAGAAAGAGAGTCTTCCATGATAGTAATTTTAAAGAACAGGAGGATGCAGGTTCGAAAGGAGAGAGAATTAAAGAACTGAGAACTAAATTTAGGACCCAAGGAGGAGGAGGATTTCTTACCGGAGGTCTGAGTAGAAAAACTCCCTTCAAAAAGGCTTTGCAAAGCTTGTGGGACATGATGGCAGAATCTGAAATGCCCACATGAAAGTTAGAAATAGCTGCCAATTGAACTTTAAGAGTAGAAGGAGATGAACCTGCATGGAAGAGTTCAGCTAGAAAATCAAGGACCATTTGGATGGAAGCAGTGAAAGGATCTATGTCCCTTCCTTGAGCCCAATAGGAAACGTTTCCACTTACTCAAATAAATCTTTCGAGTGGAAGATTTATGGGAAGCTATCAAAATATCTCGAACAGAGTGAGATATTTGAGGAAGCCTGGCTAAAGTTGGAATTGGAGGAACCAAGCAGTGAGGTTCAGAGAGGGAAGGGCGATGAAACTGACCCGACTGATGGATCAAAAGATCTGGAACTAGGTCCAGATGCCAAGGTCGCTCAACAGAAACTGATGTAGAAAGGGGAACCAAACCTGTCGAGGCCAGTGCAGACAATGAGGATCAATGAAGCCTTCTGGCGATAGCTTTCTGTATTACTTGAGAGATTAGTGGGAAGGGAAATGCATACAGAAGTCCCGGGGCCAAACTTGGACTAGGCGTCTCTGCTGGGTTGGCCTGGTAGCAGGAATAGGGTGAAAAATCTCTGCACTTGCTGTTTTGGGGAGTAGCAAAAGGTCGCAGCAAGGCTGGCCCCACTTGAGAAAAATTTCTCTCACAACAGAGTCTTTCAGAGACCACTCGTGAGGCATGAGGATAGCTCTGCTCAACTTGTCCTTGATTTGATTGGACTTCCCAGGGATGTGCGTTGCTATCAGAAACGCTGAGAAGAAATCGCCCATTGCCACAGTCTGAGTGCTTCTCGACACAGGGGTAGGACCTGGTTCCGCCTTGTTTGTTGATATACCACACTACGGACATATTGTCCGTCTGGATTACTATCGTTCTCAAGGGAAGAGAGTCTTGAAGGGCTTGCAACGCTAAAAGCACTGCTCTCGTCTCTAGAACATTTATGTGCAAGTGGCATTACGTCTGGTTGCCATGTGCCCTGGACAGTTCTGCCCTGATAATGCCCCCCCACCCGATCAGGGAGGCGTCCGTTGTCAGAGTAGCAACCGGAGGGGAAGGAACAAAGGGGCTTCCCAATAAGAGCTGAGGGAAGACATCCACCACAGAAGATGATTTCTGCACGTTTGCGTGATTATAATGGTGTGAGACATTGGAAGTTGCTGGTACGACCATTGCGTGAAGAGCATCCATTGAAGGATTCTCATGTGGAATCTGGCTAATGGAAGCAGAGGTATGGCAGCCGCCATAATCCCCAACACTTTCAGAACTAACCTGGCTTTGATTCTGTTGCTGCTGAAGAGGAGCGAGACCATTTTGTGTATGTCTGTTATTCTCTGATCTGTTAGTCTCGCAGCCATGTTGATTGTGTCTAGATTTGCGCCTATGAAGGTAATAGTACGACAAGGCGACAAAACAGACTTTTCGAAATTTATTGAAATGCCAAAATTTCGACAAGTGCGAAAGGTGTAGTCCCTGGCCATTAGAAGAAGATGCTTGGTGGGGGCTGAAAGGAGCCAGTCGTCCAAATATGGAAACACCTGGAATCCTTGTCGTCTCAGGTGAGAAGCTACCACTGCCATGCATTTGGTAAACACCGGGGCAGTGGTGAGACCAAAGGGCAGGGCCCTGAATTGAAAATGACTGGTTCCCAGCCTGAAGCGGAGGAATCTTCTGGGCGTCTTTTCATTTTATGTGATAGTACGCATCCTGAAGATCTATAGAGCACATCCAGCTTCCTTTCCCAAAGGGAAGGATGGACTGCAGCGTGACCATCCGAAATCTTGTTTTCTTGACTGACTTGTTCAAGATACTGAGATCCAAAATTGGTCTCCAGTCCCTGTTTTCTCTGGAACTAAAAGAACCTGGAGTAGATTCCGGATCCTTGCTGGTCTGCTGGAACTGGCTGAATTGCTCTTTTGCAAGCAGCTTTGAAATTTCCAAAGCTGCAAGATCCCTTTGGCCAGGTGGAACATCTGGAAGGGATTTTTGATTGGTTTGGAATGCGAAGAAGGGAATGGAATAGCCCTCGGAAATGATGGACTGTACCCATTTGTCTTGAGTCAGGGATAGCCAGGCTTTTGGGTACAGTGACAATCTTCCCCCGACTGCCTCCGAAGGTAGGCAGTCGGGCAACACCTCAGGGATGCTGAAAGGGCTTATCAGAGAAGACTTCCCGATTGCCCTGGTTCTGCGGACCCCCTGCCTCTAGGGCGGCGTCTACCATTGTTGTTCCCCCTCTGCCTCTGGCGGGAACCGACTTTGTCGTCAGGCGAAGTCCCTTGAGATTGTTTACGGAACCACATTTTCCCACTTTTCTGGCCTTTGGGGTAAGGCCTAGAAGGAGTAGAAAAACGGACTCCGGCGGCAGAAAGAGTCTTGCCATCTGTCTCGCACCTAGTCAAGGTTTCTTTCACTTGAGGACCAAAGAGATGATCCATCAAGCGGGGAATTAGTGAAAGAGCGTTTTAAAGGGGTCCATAAAGTTGCATAACCGCATCCAGGTGTGCCTGCGTAAGGCCACACCTGTCCCTGCGACCCTGCTCGCTCCATCAGCCACATAAGAAAGGAGGCGCATGGAGGAGTTAGCTATGGAGTTCAGGGTAGCCAGCTGAGTGTTCATCTTGTCCTGAAAACCCGCAGCTGTAGGATCCTTCAACATATCACTCGCTTCCTTGATCAAGTCCCTTTGAAGGCGAGTAAAATGGCATAGGTAGTTCAGCGAACGCATTGCAAAGGTCGCTGGCGAGAACATCCGCTTCCGTACCTGTCCATAGACCTGGATTCCTTGTTAGGTGGATGGACAGGCACCGAAGGATCAGCTAGTTCCTTCTTGGTGGCAGCAGCTACCACCATAGCATCCACAGAAACACCTTTTGTGAGAAATTGCTTGTCAGTTGGTGCTGTTATAAATTTGGAGGGTCTCCTGGGGGTAGGGTCCACTGAATCAGGAGCCGTCCAGGCCTTCTTTGCAACCACCTGCATGAGGGGATCAAAGGGGGGGAACACCCAGGAGGTGGAAGGGCGACAGCCAAGCGCCTCAAGATACACAGATTCATCCTCCGAAGGGTTAAGGGCTGGCCAATTTCCCCTCTGTTTCAGGATCTCTAGAATGTCTGCGAAAGAGACATCTTCAGAAGGGGAGCGTGGGAACCCTCGGAATCCTCTAAATCTGTGTCAGAGGTGACAGACTCAGGTGAGTCTAAGTGCTTCCTCTTACACTTTCTCTTCCTAGGGGCTCCCCTGCCAATTCAGGAGAGGCCTCGGAAGAGGATGAGATCCCACAGGGGATTCTTGAGGAGCTTGCTCTCTGCGGTCTGGGATGAGGGCGTGAGTCGGCATAACCAAAGGCACCGAAGTGGGAGGGGCGGCCGGAGCTGACTGTGGAGTCGAACAAGGTTCCAACACACTCCGCATGACCTCGAATGCACCCCTGTCAGGCAGAGCCAGAGGTCCCGCTCCGAGAAGCTGAGAACCTCCCTCGGCACCGACAGAGATGGCTCGAGGCGATGTCGGAGCCGAACTCACCAGCGCCGAAGCACCGAGAGAGGGGGGTCAGACAAGGGTCGATGCCACTCACCCCCTCGGAGCCGACGAGGGAAGCCCGGCGCCGAGATTCTTCAAAGGAAGAAATCGGAGCCGGCGACGGAGCCGAAGACAAATGTATCGGCTCCGGCGCTACCACAGTCTTGGTTCGAGGCGCCCGGCTCGAGCTCAAAGGAGTCGGAGGAGGAATAATTGGAACAAGCTGAGGCATCGACTGATGAGCCGGACTCTGGAGCATTTGGGCCAGTGCCTCGGACTTCAAAAGTCTACTCACTACCCTCTGGAGGTCGTGATCTGATAGCCTCGATGACCTGGAGGAGTGAGATCTATGGCTCCGTTCAGACAGCAGGGGAGGCGCTGGAGCGAATGAGCGGAGCCAAGGGGCGGTGACCTCGATCTCTTTATAGATGTCGGGTCCGATGGTATGATCGGAGCCGACCCATGACTCTCTAATGCTTTGGCTCCGCCGGCGAGGAAACCACTGAAACAGCAGTCACAGACTCATCGGCTCTAGCGGAGCCGATGAAGCAATAGGCTTCAAAGCCTTAGGCCTCGACTCTGAAGCTGGAGCCGAGGTCTTAGAAGCCTTAGAAGGTTTCCCAGAAGACACAGGAAGGGAACCTTCAGGCTTAATTAAACCCCTCAAAATGAGTTTATTTTTTCTCTCCTGCAGGACTCTAGGGCTGAAGCCATGGCATACAGCACAAGAGTCCTGCAGATGTAAAGGTCCCAGGCAGTACACACAAGAAGTGTGACCGTCTGTCAGAGACATTTTCTGACAGCACGAGTCACACTTCTTGAAGCCTGAACCTTTGTATCCATGGACATACTCAAGGAACCTGAAGTGTAATCACACACAAAAACACACACACACAGATTACACTGATAGGATTAAAAGAATTATTTAAAAACTAAAGGTAAGTTAATAAAAGTCCCTAAGTAAACACACACACACCCTAAGGAAAGGGAGGAAGGGCCCGAAGGCCTTAGGGAAGAACTATATGTTCTTTATAAAAGGAGGGGGCTGGAAACTAAGGTAGTAAGGGATAAGTAAGTCCAGTACACTAAGGGGGAAGAAAAGTACACTAAACTAGTCTAAGTTAAAGAATTTAAACTATTCTAACTTTTACTAACCTGGAGCCGGTAGAAAACACACCTCGAACGCTGTAGCGGCAAACGAGATCTGAAGTAACTCTCGCCTAGCATTGTGGGATATAGGGGGAGCCTCGAGCCGGTGGAACCAACTCTCGAGCTTTTAGAGTGGCCGAGTCGGAGCCGAGGATCGGCTCCGAACCCATCCAGCAAGAATGAAGGCGAGACAGACAACTTAACATTTAAGGTTTAAAATTTAAATGGGACTACATGAAGCTGGGTGTGAAAGGTTTTTACCATCTTTAGGCAATACAGCCATCACAGCTTTCTTCCAAGATATTGGCGTTTCCCTCCTTTTTACATACTGTTAAATAACACCTTTATTAAATTATCACTTGTGTCAAAGTCAAAGTAAACTTTACTGTCAATCAGATATACACAGCAGTGCAAGCTGAACGAAATTATATTGCTTTGGTCCCTGTGCAAGACATAACAACGAACATATAGTCTCAATGAAATAAGGCTAATGCACATACAGTAATAATTAAAATATTAACAACACAATAAATTACCACAACTGGAGAGGAAGACAGCCAATATTATACTAGTAGGTATTGCAAGACTATGACTTCACATTCTGATTTCTTAAAATATTGCACTTCATCAGTTGTAGTATGATATATTCTGATGTTCATATTGCTCATATGGCCGGTAATCATTTAGGCTTGTCGGGTGGGATTTCTTGGGTAAGAGAATGACTGTCATATTTTTCAAGCAACTGAGTACAATGGTTAGTTGCAGGGATGTGTTGAATATATCTGTTAGTACAGTGGATAGTTGGGTAGCACAGTTTCTTTGAACTCTTCCCATAATATTATCAAGACCAGCTGCTTTTCTTGGGTTTACTCACCTCAGGGTCGTCAGACCATCAGATGTTCTTAGACATAGCACATCCTCACCCTGTTCAACAGGGAGCTTATTTGGCACAGTGTTGTTGTCCATATCAAATCTGCTGAAGGAGGTATTTAGCTTGTTCAGAACGTCTGTGTTGTCATCACATGGGGAGGATGCAGGCCTGTAGTTGGTTATGGCTTGTATGCCTTGCCAGAGACATCTGGTCATGTGACATATGCAAATTTACATTCATACAAAAGTAATCAGATTATATAAACATAACAAAATAATATTTCACATATACTACTATATATAATTTAACTTCAGCAATATTACATAAATTATTAAATTCCTGCCTTTTTTAAACAAGAAAGATTGTTATTAAACCATCACTTACTACATAGACAATCATACATTTATATAAATGAAAACAAACCACACCGACAATCCTAGTTGCAAGCATTGTACATCACAAACCATGCTGACACACTCCCAGTTGCAAACACTATACATCACTTATAATTCCCCAATTTTACTCACTCAAACATTACATACCTCATTTAAGTCCTGCTGCCTTTTAAACCCCACTCCTCACTTGTATGTATTGTTCCCAAAATTCCCATTTTTTTCCTATGTAGTTTGCTCCTACCCCTTTCTAAAGATCTCAGAGTTGTTTTATCTCTCTTACTATATTCACTACTTCCAGTATAGTTGGTTTAGATTTTGATTTCTATTTTCTAGTAATTGCTTTTTGGCAGCCACCATTATTAGACACTGCAAGGCCTTTCCATGTCTAGGCAATTCCAATTCTGTATCACAGCTCAGAATAATCATCTCCCTTGTCAGACCAATCTGCCCACCCAGAATCTCTGACCGTGCATCCCGAAGGGAATCCTTAAAGTCTGCCAACTCATCGCACACCCAGAAAACATGTTCCCAGCTACCTCTTTCTTCCCCTTCACACCTCCAACATTTGCTGTCTGCCTGACGAAAAATTCTCTGCAGTCTACTTGGGGTATAAAACATCGATGTAAACATTTCCAGGCAAAAATCCTACATCTTCTAGATTTTGTTGCGTATTTGGGAGACATACATATCATATCTCTCAACCTGGAGACATCAAAAATCTGGACAAGGCCCATGAAAAATAGGTACAAATCTGTACGCTGATTAACATCTAATTTGCATACATAATTATGCAATGCCACCCACTCCAATGGAATTGTGGGATACCAACTTTCAAACGCAAACTGAAGAACAGACAACCAAAATATGGCACCAGAGTCCCCCTGCAGCCATTCCAATGTCCCATTACCTGGCTATTTCACCCCATTTACCATAAACACTAATGTATGCATACTGATCTGCGGTGGTGGTGCTGCGGTAGCGTTGTCGCCTCACAGTAAGACGCTGACCGGTTCGACTCTCAGCTAGAGCATCTTCTGTGTGGAGACATGCGTGAATGGGCATACCTTCGTTGAAGGTTGTGCTATAGGGCTGGCAACTCAGCACATAAAAATCAACTGCCAATCATTAGCGGACCGGAGTTCCGCTGTGGCGACCCCTAACCGGGAAAAGCCGAAAGACACAACAACAACTGTATGCATACTGCTTTACTTCTACAATCATTATTTGGATTTTATTTTTACATTTTACAGCACAACAATGCAGAAACACTAATAGACATCATCTGGTAAACAAAGCAATACTGTCTCACAATGAAAATAGGCTTGACATTAAACCTTCTCTACCCTTGAAACTCGCATCATTGAAACAGCACCGAAACCCACATTCAAAGAAAATGCATCTGGCCAGTGGTAAATAGAGATTACCTTTGGGCTGTTTTCAAATCATTGGCCCCTTGCACACAAAACAAGAAACATACGTGTTTTTTTCTTTGATACACCTTCCTGACTTTATTAAATTATATTCATTGTATAACACAACACACTTGTTAGAGCGCATTTTAACTTTGAACATTTTACCAGTAGGCTGTACTCGGGCAATGAAACAAAATGCATGAACCAATAATGACAAAACTGCCCAATTCAGAACATTTCCATCATAAACGTCTACTTCCACACCCACACTATAAATAGAATGACAGTAGTGTAAGCCATAGGCATCTTGCACAGCGTCTCACACTTATTTTCAATTTCATTTTTTTTTGGGGGGAGGGGTACAAAAAGTCAAAAACCAGGGACACATTTTAAACATTGCTTGTATAATTTTGTAAAGTTGCTAGAATAAAATGTTGTGTTACCACCATGCATTTCACTGGCAAGTTTTGAACCCAGGACCCTATGCACTACAATCAGAACAACATACCACTATGCCAAATCAGCAGCTTCCTGAAAAATAGGAAGATTAAAACTTAATGGCTATCAATTAGTGAATTCATCACTTCTCAACATAGCTGTCAACCTCTAAGCACAAAAAAACTTGGACAAAGCCAATAATAGGGGAATACAAATTCAGTTTTCACTTCTTACTATAGCTGTCAACCTCTTAGCACAAAAAACCTTGAGAATGAAGCCAATAACGGGGGAATATAAATTCAGTTCTCACTTCTCACCATAGTTCTCAACTCTTAGAGCAAAAAACCTGGACAAAGCTGGTGGTGGCATGGGACTTATCAGGGACATTTTTTTAAACATTGCTTGTATAATTTTGTAAAGTTGCTAGAATAAATTACCACCATGCATTTCACTGGCAAGTCTTGAACACAGAACCCTATGCACTACAGTCAAAACAACATACCACTATGCTAAATCAGAAGTTTCCTGAAAAATAGGAAGACAAACTTAATGGTCATTATTTAGTGAATAATTTCAGTTCTCACTATAGCTCTCAACCTCTTAGCACAAAAAACATGGACAAACAACAAAGCCAATAATGGGGGGGGGGATACAAATTGTGTTCTCACTTCTCATCATAGCTCTCAACTCTTAGCACAAAAAAATGTCTGGTTAAAGCTCAGAAATGGTGGTGGCTAGGGACATTAGGCTCTTTTTACCCTGTATCAAAGGTACAGGGTTTGAGCCTGAATACCTCTAGCCACCAGGTCTATTACATGGGGGCATTTACACACACACACACACACACACACACACACCCTTTGTTCCTTACCTACTTGCAAACAGCAGCATATACAAAGTCCATCCCTCTCCCGAAAACAGCGCAGCATATACAAAGTCCCCCTCACAGCTCTGTCCAAATAAAACCCTCTCATTGTCGCAGCACAGTTACTTCTGTCCAACACCCTCTTGCAGCCAGTTTCTGTCCAAAACAGTTTAAATAAGTAAAACAAAATCCAGCCAGCATAAGCGTCTGAAACGGCTTTTTTCAAGCAAAGCACTTCCCACTAGCCGGAAATGATGATGTGAGCTCCTTAAGCTTAATTCCGACTGGCTGGTAGTGCTGACGGAGCTGACGTCATCGCGCACATGATGACGTCAGCTCTGACAGCGCGAAAACTCAAAAAAAAAATCGGAAATGAAGGGGTGCCACTCTGGAATCATGGCACCCCTTCATTTGGACCCCAAATCTCGGTAAAAAATGAGTAATTCGGGACAGTTGGGAGGTCTGATACATATATCCTCCCACTGTTTCTTTTTTTTTTTTTTTGTGAACTGCTTATTCAGCCTCTCTTCCCAATCCTTTCTAACCTCCTCTGATTGACTCATAGTTATCATGAAATATTTTATATGCCCTACTAATTATTCCTTTTTTAATGGCAGCTTCTATTCTAGAATCTACTAAAACTCTGCCAGTGCTGGTCTTTCATTTAGGATCCCCCTATACTCAGCTATCAATCCCCGATAAGGAAGGCAATCTCTAACCTGCAGTCCAAATAAATTTGCGGAGTCTTCCCATTCTAGCATCGTTCTCTCTCTAGTTATTTGCTCCCAAAACCTTGGTTCTTTTGACAGTTTTCTCCAATAAATTCTAGACCCCTCTTGCCTACTGTCTATATTCCTAATTGCAGTCATCCCTATCGGCAGAATCTCCTTTCTCAATTCCTGTGTTGGTTTAGTTCTTAGAATACTTTCTGCTACTTTATGGATATAATATCGTGTATGATTATTGTCCTTAAAGGTCTGCATCCAAAATCTGTCTCTCCTTGTTTCTTGAGCTTCCCTCCTGCTTCATCATTATCCATTTCCACATTGAATTATAGTTTTCTGATTGCGCTATGTATAGGAGTCTTAACTGTGTAGCTCTGAAATACCCCTTCAAATTGGGTAATCCCAATCCGCCCTGTTCTACTGGAAAAAAATCAGCTTATCCCACTTGACTCTTGCAGTCCTCCCCTCCCAGATAAAGTCCTTCAGCTCTTTATTAATTGCTATCCACAACTTTTCCTCTGGTTGATAAAAATATCCCTGGCCTGTGTATAAGATTAAAGGGACCAAAAATATTTTAACTACTTGTATCTTACTATCCATATCCATTATAAAAAGCTTCCATTTTCTCAGCTTTTGTATTATCTTTTGTTTAGTCTCTTCCCATATATCCTTAGCTGCCACACTGGAATCATTTTAATCCATACTCCTTAATACTTCATTTTATCATGTCCCAATAAATATGGGTATTCCTGAACCAGTTCATGTGTAGGTACATAATTTACTGCTACGGACGTTGTTTTAGCTTCATTAAATGTTGTATCCTGAAAAGATATGAAACTGTCTCAAAAAGGTCAACAACACTGTAATGTCTTTTTATGGTTTTGTCAGGTATAAAATAATATCATCCGCAAATAAAGCCAGCTTTTCTTTACTACATACCAATTATATCCTTGAATTTCTGAGTCCCTTACTTTCTTTGCCAATGGTTCTAAATAAAATGCAAATAATAAAGGGGAAAGAGGACACCCCTACCCTGGCTCCTCTGCTCAAGCAGAAATTATCACAGAGGACGCCACCCACTTTAAATTTTGCCTCCGATCTGTCATATATCCTCCTAATCAACCTTATAATTTTTTCAGAAATGAAAATGCTTCCATTGCCCTGCTCATAAAAAGTCTCATCTTACTCTATCAAATGCATTTTCTACATCAAGACCCACCAACAATGGTATTTTCTTACATTCTGCTTCCCTCTTCATAAGATACTGTTAAACAAAACCTTCAGATCTTTGTCAGTTTTTTCCTCCTAGCTTCCAAACTTCAATAGGAATACCATCCATTCCTGGGGACTTTCCTGTAGATTGGTTATACATCACAACCATACTTCTCAACTGTACTGAATTCCTTTGTATTTACCGGTTTTGATGGGCAAAATAATGGGGTGCCATGAATTCCCCGAGTGGCTCCTTCAATTCCCAAATTTCCTGGCTTATTTTCGAATTTTTTAGAAGTTGTTCCTGACGTCATCACGTGTGGGGTATGAGCAATGATGTCAGCTTCATGAGGCAGACTGCCATATCCATTAATATTACATCGTTTTGCAGAACTACACACACAAGACCGTGGGCTTCCATGAAGTGTGCAACCAAGGGAGAAGGTATATCCGTTCCTGCATTTGTAACCATTCCTCTTAACTATTTTCGATTACTGTACCACAGCCCTGCATGATTTTACCTTAAATATGTCTGTGACTGTCCCGTGTCACTTATAAAATGCGTGGCTTTATGAAAGAACACCATGAATCACAGTCACCTAATAACATGGTCAACCATGAACTTCTCATTCTTTTGCTAAAATCTATTTCCATCAATAAGCACGCAATCCAGTGGTTCCAGTCTTACCTGACTGGTAGACAACTGGCGGTACTATGGCAGGGCAAACTCTCCAGCCAGCTACCTCTCACACTTCGTGTCCCTCAAGGCTCCATACTAGGTCCATTACTCTTCTCTATTTTTATCAACAACCTTCACACTGCTATCCCTAAAGCTACCTGTATTCAATATGCAGATGATTCCACGCTAATCTGCTCAGCCACCTCCCCATCCGAACTGCAAATCCTAACCCAAAATAAATTTAACACTAATGAGAACTGGCTCGCCAACCAACGCCTACTGCTGAACCCCAATAAAACTAAACTTCTACTCTTCATCCTCACTAGTAGATCTGCCACACTTTCATTCTCTGTCAGGTCTAACAATGGTACCACTATCTCCCCAGATCAACACACCAAACTTCTAGGGGTTATCATAGACAATAACCTCAAATTTGACCTACAGGTCAACAAAACCATACAGACCATCAATAAGAAGCTTGGATCACTGTACACAAACAAGGCATTTTAACCCCACTGGCTAGGACTGTAATTGCCCAGTCACACCTACTCTCTACTCTATTATATGCCTCGCCTCTACTCTCAAACCTCAACAAATCCAAAGTAGGTAAGCTGTCACATAGCTACAACCATATTGCCAGATTTGTCACTGGCTCCACCTATAGAATCCACCACTGCCAGAACCTGAAACAACTAGAGTGGCTAGAACTGCCCAGCTTAATTCAATTCAATCAGCTCTTAATTGCGCACAGAATTCTATACCACCCTGAGGATACCCCCTCACTTATAAATATTATTAAGCAATATAGCAACCGAAGATCCCTATGGTCAGCCAACAAACTATTGGTCCAAACCCACAAAGCAAATAACTCTGCTGGTGAATCCCTGTTTGCCAAAACCTGGAATTTGTTGCCAAACTATATAACCCTACAATCCTCCAAAGGTCTCTTAAAAAAAAAAAAAAAAAAAAAAAAAAACAGTATGTCAAAGTGAATTGGCTTTGCCCATGTACCATTGATTAACTTAAACTGAAAGCATAATCTGTAAATATCATAACATGCAACTACGTCACCAAGCTCAATATCCAATCTGACGTCTCTTGCATTTAATTGTGTCTGCCCATGAGAATTGTGAGTCCCTACTAGGGAACACTACTAAACCATTGTACATAATCACTTTGTTTTATACTTTCTAATGTTATCTAACTTCTTGTGTAATCTATGTACGTTTGTCTATTTGGAGCTTTTCTCCCCGGGCCTCCACTGAAAATGGACAGATATCCAGTCGGACTATCCTGGTAAACAAATGTAAAATAAATAAAATAATACTGTTAGAAAATACAGTTACAGACTTCTTGTTCTTTAAAATGCAACTTAATTACACACACTTTTGTTCCATTCATTTTCAAAATATTTAACAGCAATTAAAAGTACCAGGTAACAAATTGGGGATAATGGTTTACTACTCAAACTTGTTTACAAAGGATACGAGGAACTGCATAACAGTGCTCTGCAAAGCAATGTATTTGGAAAAGTATTTTATAATTCTTTAAAATAATGCAGAAAATAGTATATTGCAACACCATAATATGAAGTGAAACAGGACAGATTTAATATTTAACTAGGCAAAAGAATATACCAGTGGGAGCCTGTCGGAACTTGGCTGAGGCCCTAAGGGGCGGCCTCGGACTGTGTCTGTACATTCTCTCTCTCTCTCTCCGTTTACTTCTACATATGTTTGCAGTTCATACTCCTATGTGGTTGAACAGTTTGGATTTAAATTAGTAGGGATGGGCGGGCAACACAGCGGCGACCAGTGATGTTTTAATATATTAATATTTAAGTTAATGAAGCTGCCAAACTCTGAAGTGAGTACTATTTTCCCAGTGGAATCTTACCCAGTCCCAGTCCCAGACCCAGGAGGTTCAGGACAGCCAGGTCACTCACAGCACAGGTGGAGGATGAGAAAAACTATATGCAGCCACGGCTCGAATTCCTCCAGTTCCTCCAGGTAAAATAATTTAAAAAAATCCAACAACTAGATTCATTATTCATTTGGGTCTCTTATTGCTTTTTGGTATATATTTTTGGACAGCACAGTATTTCTTCAGTGGTGGTGGTGGTAGTATTTCCTGGTGGTATATATAAGGATGAAATATATAAGGTTTTGCTCATATTGCATTTTAGTTGTGAAATGGGTAACTGTGCATTGTTAAATTCAGAAGTGGTAAGTGGGTAGGGTCGGGAGTTAGATCAAAAGAGTTTTTTGTAGAATATAGCTATCGCACTGGCTTTTTGGATTTTGCTATACCATATCAGGATGTCATTACCTGCTGGAAGACTTTCTTCATCTTTTCTTTCTCTCTATGCCATACCATGTTCACTGAATTTCTTGTCCTTGTCTAAGAAGTCACTGGTTTGTAAATAGGGAGAGGTAGGAACTGGGGGCTAATAGGGAAGCATAGTAACCCAAAGTGTATCGAGGGCAGACAGAGCAGGGACTACTCACAAGGCACAGTATGCTGTTACAGAGAATGTATAGCCTTGTAATTAGGCTAGAAAACCAATAAACACATTTTGTGTATACAGATAGATATACATAGAGAAAGAAAAAACAATGGAAAAAATAAAGAAAAGAAAGTAATACTATAACAAGGGAGGCAGTGTAATTACTGGGAAAGAGTGTGTGCATTTAAACTAGGGTCTGGACAAAAGGAATAGGAGACAATGAAGACACTGAAGAAAATGGAAAAATGTAGAGGTATTTATACCAAGGGCATCTTTTTGGAATATAGTCGAGATGTAAATGTTGCTTGGGCTAGGATTATAGCATGCAGAAATAATTATGATGTTTCATCCTTTACATAATGTCCTCTTTTAATGGTAAATTGGTTGACTTTAAAAATTGGGCATTTGAATATCTGGTCATTATTCTGCCAGGTTTTTTTGCTTTCTAGAAGACTCGCATACAAAGCACTTTGTGATAATGCAGATCCAGTAATCCAATTTTATTTGAAAGTCAGTCAAAGATATCAAGAAGCCTGACAGAAAAATTGAAATAGTCCTTGAGGGTGGGCTTTTGGTTGTCCAAAGAGTTGTCTTCTTCTTTTCATTCGGCTTTTCCCATTAGGGGTCGCCACATTGGAACAACGGTCTGCAGAACAATTGGCAGTGGAGTTTTACAGTGCCGAGTTGCCAAGGCGCGCGCACACACACACACACACACACACACACACACACACACACACACACACACACACACACACACACACACACACACACACACACACACCTAAGGCCAATTAACTATAAAAGTATTTGCATTATGAGCATCTACATTCCCCCTGGAAATAATATCCCTACTCTTGAAAACATTCTACTATGGTCCTCAACTAATATTAAACTAGAGACATACATATTAGGAGATGTGAATATAGATTGGAACAAAATTAATAACAATAATCCCTCTTTATCTATTAATCTACTCAACTTCACTCAACTAATAAACGGCATTACTAGACCTAATAAAATCAACCCCCCAGGGTCCACCTTGGACTGGATCTTAGCCTCCCACCCAAATAAGATATCTCACTCTGCTATCCTACCAGACACCATGAGTGACCATCTCCCAGCTACCCACTCCGTCCCTCATCAACATCAATTTACCTATACTCGTAATCTCAAAAACTTCAACCCTTCTATATTCTCAGAAACACTTAAACAAACCAACTGGAACAATCTAAAATCTCTTCCCCAAGATGAAGTCATACATTCCTTTAATACAACCTTCCTAGACATTCTAAATGCCCAAGCACCTCCTAGAACTAAGCGTATAAAACCTTACTCTGCCCCATAGCTAACTAAAGATACTAAATCACTTATGCAACAGAGACAAGATTTGGAAACTTTACAATCAGAAAAAAATCCCTGACACCCTCCTCAAATATAAGCAACTCCGTAACCTAACCAAAAAGCTTATTACAAAAGACAAAAAATCCTACTACATTAAACTACAGTCTACCCATTCAAAAAACCCAAAACAATTCTGGAACTCCATAAACTCTCTTCTGCACCCAGGTACAAAAAACAATCCCTGTCCTGATAATAATTTAACAGACATAGAAATTGCTACCCAATTCAACTCCTTCTTTACCAACTCCATAGCTGAACTCACTAAGACCTTCCCCAATAATATCTCCTCCCCTCCACTCAACCCTACATTCCCTTCCCCCACTCAATCTCCCTCTCACACCCCTCCCCCTATTTTCCATCTAAAACCCATCTCTATATCTCACATCAAAAAGCTTCTCACTAAACTCAAGCCTTGTTCCAATGCCTCTGACAGTATCCCCTCACTCTTTCTAAAGCTTGCTGCAGATGCCATTGCCATCCCCATTTACATTCTCATTAACCGATCCATTCGTGAATCTTACGTCCCCAAATTGTGGCGTGCAGCCTACATCCTACCTCGTCAAAAAGGAGGCAAAATATCTCTAATTTCCGTCCAATAGCCATTCTCTCCCCAATATCAAAAATTCTAAAAAAATGCATCCACCACCAACTTTATGCCCTTCCTCATCAGTAACCACCTCCTTACCCCTAGTCAACATGGCTTCCGCCCCAGCCATAGTACAATAACCGCTCTCCTCTCATTTTTAGACATAGTAATCATGCTTGGGACTCAGGAGAAATTGTATCCACTGTCCTTCTAGATATTTCCAAGGCTTTCGACACTGACTGTCACTCCCGCCTTCTAACTCACCTGTCTAACCTCAATCTCGATCAGCATTCGCTTACCTGGTTCAAGAATTATCTTTCTGACAGATCCCAGGCTGTGAAATGGAAAACTAGTACCTCAATCTTCCTTCCTACCCAAACCGGGGTTCCCCAGGGTTCAATACTCAGTCCAATGCTCTTCAATATATTCATCAATGATTTCCATGCAGCCATTCCCAACACTAAAATAGTACAGTATGCAGATGACTCTACTTTAATCTGCTCTGCTCCTAATCTTCCTGCTCTCCAAGCAATTACCCAATCTGCCTTTACAGCCACTGAGAACTGGATGTTTTTAAACCACCTCTCCCTTAATGCTAATAAATCCAAAATCCTACTTTTCTCTCCCTCTAAAAACCTGCACCTTGACAAACAATCTTTCAATATTACCAGTAATGCCAACTCCCTAATAGAAGTTGTCCCCTTCGCTAAACTTCTCGGTGTTACTATTGACGGACACCAAAAATTCGATACTCATGTCCAATTAAATATAAAAAAAGAAAACATCAAAAACTAGGGTTACTATACAGAAACTCTCACTTCCTTTCTCCCTCTACCAGGCAAACTCTTGCCACTACCTACTTACTACCATCACTATTATACGGTGCCCCTCTTCTAACCAACCTTGCATCCTCCATCTCCTCAAAACTAGAAATCTGCTACAACAAAATCTCCAAATTCGCTACTAAATCTAAACACTACTCCCACCATTGCTCTTCCCTACACATACTAAAATGGCTAGAGCTTCCCAACTACCTCGACTACCTCCAACTCACTACAGCCCACAAATTAATCTTTAAACCTACTGCATGCCCTGCTCTAGCATATATCCTTCCTTCTTATATTCCCTACAGACCCCTAAGATCTGCACAACAAAATCAACTTGCTATTGACAAACCAAAATGTCCTGCTGGCCAGTGTCTGCTATCCTATTCCCTAGCAAAAAATAGAACTCTCTTCCCCCCTCACTAAGAATCTCCAATAACCTTGAACTCTAAATCCCAGCTCCATTCTCATCTCTCCCAAAATTGGAATTTTGCTCTCTGCCCCCCTAATCCTATTAAAATAATTTCTACTTGTTCTTCATTAAATACTTCTTCACCTTGCTATTCTGCCCAACAGCTTCCCCTTGATATTTCTTTCATAGTGTAAATACTATACATATCCTTCTTTCTGTGCTTCTCTCCCCCCATATACTTCTTCCATCTAAACCTATATTGCATTTGACTAACTAATGACTCTAACATTCTACAAATTGTGTTCAACACTCTTCTACTAACTTTACCCTCCATCCCCCTTGTATTACCCCTTATTGCTTTCTTCTCACATCTGTTCTTCTTCCTAATAAACAATTGCCTCTTGCTTCACTACTCAACTGCCTCTCTCTCCTTCCTCCACTTTAGGTATTTATTCTTACTACTCTGCATACTTTACACTACCCATCTTCGTTACCAAGCATGTTCTGTATGAACTATCCTGAAGTCTCCTATACTCCCACGTATTGCACTACATCTTTTTGCTACATCTCACTGTATCATCTTACAATTTTGTTTACAATATTATATAATACTAGGTTATTCATAACTGCATTTTATTGTACTTTTTATCACATTTTATTGTATCCGTGTAATTTTGGAGCTTTTCTCCCCGGGCCTCCACTGAAAACGGAATCCTTGAGCCCAGTGGACCACCCCGGTTATCAAACTGGAAATAAATAAATAAATAAAATTTAGTGTGTCCAAGCCATCTTCAGCATGTTTGGCTATCTAAAGAGTACTTTGCCAGTTTTCTGATGTATGGATTACTGACAGGCTAGTTTAATACCTGTTTGAGTTAGACTTAGAAGAAAACAGTCACAATATAAAAGGAGCCATTGACCCTTCAGCACTTAATGTGACTTGCAAGAAATGTTAAAACTTGTATACAGAATTTGTTCTGGCAACAAGGAGTGTGCACAACCATGGAGGTTTCTTTATTAAATGGAAACATGTCGTGGAAATTTAATTAAACTGCACCACTGATCTAGTACTTTGGGAGCTACTGTTCTTGTGCAGCTCTCCATGTATAAAACAAGCAGCAACAAACTTAAGAAGTATCTTTATTATTGCCAGTATGGTGAGAAATTTGGAAACAACAATACATTGTTAAAATATCATCTGGTATATAAGTAAATGTAAATAACTCAAATGGTTGATGAAATAAACATCTTATTTGAAAAAACCTACCATGAAAATTCTAAATTCATAGCTTTCTATTATAAATCCTATAATATATAAATTATGTGCTGTGTAACACTACCATCTACTGGGCAAACCTTAAATTACAATTTAGCTGCTCTTATGCCAAGGAGACCATATCATTTAAAAAGAGGGAACTTGTTGGATTCAAAAACAATCTTGTCAGTACAGCTCCCTGTACTCCAATCTGGTCTCCCATCTGGTCTCCCATGGTCCACCTCTTAAGTCCAAAGGAACTGATTCACTACAAAGAAACTAAAATCCCCATCTCCACAAGTCAGGGTATGCTTGTATAACACGTTAGTTGGATTTTTTTTCTTTATATCATACCTGTGTTCATATAGTCTTACTCTAAATTTTCTTTTTGTCTTGCCTAAATAAAATGCATCGCATTTATTACATAACGTGATGTAAACAACTCCACAAGTGTTACAATTATCATAACCCTGACTTTTGATTAAACCTCTCTCTCCCATTTAAATACAAAGTGTGACCCTCCTTCACATACAAACTCCGGGGACAACTTATAAGTGTGGCAAGGCCAAAAGAAAAGAGTTCCTTTGGACTTAAGAGGTGGGCCATGGGAGACCAGATTGGAGTACAGGGAACTGCACTAGCAGATTGTTTTTGAAACCAACAAGTTCCCTGGTTTAAATGGTATAGTCTCCTTGGCACCTGTACTTAAGTTAAGAGCAGCTAAACTGCAGTAATTTAAGGCTTGCCCAGTAAATTATAGTGTTACACACCACACAATTTATTTATATATTATAGGACTTATAGTAGAAAGCTATGAATTTAGAATTTTTATGGTAGGTTTTTTCAAATAAGATGTTTATTTCATTGACCATTCTTTGATTTAATTACATTTACTTACATACCAGATGATACTTTAACAATTTGATTATGTTTAACATATGTTTTAACATATTTATTAATTGCTCTGTTTCTGGGATGGTTGATTGTTTTTGGTTTGAAAACAGGAAGCACAGTTAATTGAATAATTGATAAATTAAGAATTTTATGTATTTATAGGTGTTTGGGATAGGGAGTATGCTCATATCTAACGAAGTTTTTGTGCAAGATGAAAACACTGTAAAAAGTTAATGTTTGGGGATTTGGTGTATTTGTGTATTTTATATTTACTGTTATTATTAAAGTTCTGGTGCTGGATCGTGGCCGTTCCCTCTAGAGTGTTTATTTTATCTTATTAGTTTTGGATATTTGGCCACTTCATCTACCTTGGTTTTATTTACCTGCCTACAGCTTAAGCCAACAGCATTGATCTAGGCATTTACCCTTGTAAAAATTAGAAGAAATATAATATAATCAGTGCAATTTTATATCCCACCCAAGCAGCCCGAGATCACAACATATTCACACTGAACCTGTTTTTGTCAAGCCTCTCTACTTTCGTTAATACTGTAAGCCTATATTTTTACAACTAAAAGTACTTGATAACTTTAATATCTTTAATACATAAAGCAGTCACTGACAAACACTCCCCCACATTCAGTTAAAATACTCCTGACTACACAAAACTGCCTTACAACATGCAGTTTATATCATGAAATGCTTTATACTAATACTATTAAGAAGAAAAATTGTTTTACTTACAGGTTCATAGGTAGGTACTAGGCTATCTGCCCGAATGCATTTATAAGCCTAGCCAGAATGTGTAGGCTTTCGCCTTATAGATTAGT
>NC_056735.1:147024256-147043196 GCF_019279795.1 Protopterus annectens
GGTTTTTTCCAGGGTTATTCTGGTGTGGAACACCGGTCGCCCATGTTGGTGATGACCAGGTCCAATATGTTGTTCCCTCTGGTGGGGGTGTTGACCAGTTGATCTGGGGCATTCGAGTTTATAAATTCTATGAAGCATTGGGCAAGGGAGTTAGTACTTGAGTAGTTCTCCCAGTTTATGTTTGGGTAATTGAAATCACCCAGTATTAGGGTGTTTGGTAGGATCTTCATATTTCCCAGTGTCTCCAGAAATGCAGAATGGGGGTCCTGGGCCATGGTGGGTGATCTGTAGCTAGCTACACTTTGGATTGTAGTTTTGCCCGTTGTTAGTTGCACATGGATGATCTCTGATGCATTGTGCTGCACCACTAATCTGGAGGTGTGGGTATCCTTGATAAATATGGATACACTCCTGCCTTTTGTGTTACGGTCCTGGTTCTGTGGACGAAAGGTATGGTATGAGTTATAGCCTAGTAGTGCTGGGGTGCTCTCAGGAGCCTTAAACCAGGTTTCTTTTACTGCACAGATGTCAATGTTCTCCATACTGAGGCATGCCTCGAGTGCATGCATTTTGAGGTTTATACTTTTGGCATTGAGTAACATTACCCTCATTTTTGGTTACTTGTGCTATTTATGGTGGTGGGTTTGTCTTTTGAGCCTTGCCTAAAAATGGCACTATGGGGGGGGGGGGGGGGGGCAAGAGCCTTGGCCAGTATTCGAAAGCCTAAAGGTGACAAGTGCAAGCCATCTCTTGCAAAGCAACGTGGCTTGTCAAGCATGTCATCCCAGGTGGACAGATACTGGATCCCCTATGAATGACACCAGAAACGTAGCCAATTGTTGAAATTGATCATTTTTTCTTTATACTGTGGCATAATTCTTGGTGAGGGCAGGATGCTACTCAGGGTCAGGGTCATACAAGCCTGGGCTACATAATCAGAGAACTCTTCCATGTCTCTTTTCATGTAGTCCAGGGAGGTATGTCTCAGGTCATTCACACCAACACGGACAATGACAGAGTCATATTTGTACTTGTTCTGGAGTGACCTTAGTGCTTGTGTTATGTGGCGGATCCTGGCACCTGATAGGCAGCTAAATGTTACCTTCTGCTTGTCCAGCCTAGTTAGTGGGATATCAGTGTGCCTGACTATAGAGTTGCCTATTACTAGTGTGTTTGGTATGTTATTTTGCGTTAAGGGTTGTGATTGCGTGGCACACTGATTATGTGAAGTATGTGTTTCATGGTTGCTGATGGGGTGTGGAGGTTGCTTGGATGCCTGCTTTGGAGGTTTCTGTTGATTTTGCATATTTTTATTTAGAGCCTCCGAGTATGTTTTCATGTATTCATCTGTGTTATTTGCCAGTGTTGGTGTATTAGGTCTGTGTCAGACTGGTGGTGTGTTGCAAGTATTACGTTTCTCCTCTTGACTGTCAGTTCCAGTCTTGGGTTGAGAGAGCTTTGCCTCCAGTTTGGCTGTATAGTTGCATCTCTCACATATATTAGTGTTTGGTGGTAGGAGGAGAGGGTTGTCTGTGTACACGAGGCAGTTCTAACATTGCCACAAAATGCCCAGATTCACCAGTTGGACTGAAGAGTACACTGGAAACTGCCCTTTGGACATGCCTGAATAGGTAGAGTAAGCTGTTTTTCTGATTGGCTGGTGGGGACAAATAGAGAGCCTTGTCCTTCTGGACAGTATGGGGGGGGGTCTAGTGCTAGGGTTAATTAGTGCTTGATATGAGTTTTAAGCAAGTGCTTGATTGTGAAATGAATAGTTTGAGTGTTAAAGTTGAAAGTTTGTCTATTTCCAAGGGAAAATTTGAAGAGTAGACTTTGAGGAGCTGACAATAGTTTAACTCTAGCTAAATGGCACTGCCCGGTGTGCAAAACTGCACAAATGCATTCTTTATAGCAGGGAAGTGAAAGAGATAGAAATTAGCTCAACATGGCCAATAAACTACTAACTTCTGGGCTGAAACCACTTCTCCAGGGACAGATAGGTTGCTCAAAGCTCCCCTCTCTCACTGGTGAACAGAGAAACTTCCTTCTATACAAGTAAGGTATGGGCAAGACAGAAACTTGTAACTCGGCCCTGGATTCAGCAATAACTTGAAAACTGGCCAATACTAGATCAGAAAGTCGGGTAACAAGTATATTTTTTTTGTTTTGTATTTTCAGAAAATAGAGTAGATACAATCAAAACAACACTTTAAATGCACAGAAAAGGATATCACACTTTAGTGTGTAGCCTACAACAGTTAAACAGATTATTTAAAGACAAAAATGGCTTAATTCAAGTGCAGGCAGCAAATAAATACAATATGTAGCCATAACAAACTTTTTAAATCACTGATTCGCTAAAAAACTGGCGTTTTAGGCGATATTAGTTAAGACAGCAAGAAAAGCAGAAAAATGTTACTTAATCACTCCAAAGTCACTCTTTTGTCTATCTGCTGGTGTAGACTCTGCAGAAAACCTGGAAGGCACTTGCTGAGCAGAATACAAGCGCAAAAACTATGCAAATACGGTTTTTATAGCAGAGAAGTGAAAGAGATAGCAATTA
Organism: Protopterus annectens; assembly: GCF_019279795.1. NCBI lineage: Eukaryota > Metazoa > Chordata > Ceratodontiformes > Protopteridae > Protopterus > Protopterus annectens. The sequence goes on from NC_056735.1 coordinate 147,026,820, forward strand.
GCCCAAAACGGCCAATAAACTACTAACTTCTGGGCTGAAACCACTCCTCCAGGGACAGATAGGCTGCTCAAAGCTCCTCTCTATCACAGGTGAACAGAAAAACTTCCTTCTATCCAAGTAAGGTATGAGCAACACAGAAACTTGTAACACAGCCCTGGATTCAGCAGTGACCTGAAAACTGGACTATACTAGTTCAGAAAGGTGGGAAACAAGTATATATATATATATATATATATATATATATATATATATATATATATATACACATATACATATATATATATATATATATATATATACATGTGTATAAATATTTTTTTTCAGGAAAAAAAGAGCAGATACAATCAAAACAATACTTTCCACTTAGGTTCTTGACATAGCTAAAGAATGCTTTGTGGTTATCTTTGGAGTCATTGGCAATTTTTCTTTCAAAACTAGCCTTGGATGATTTAATGAGGGATCATAGTTTCTTGCTGATACTGATCAGGGATGTCTTTACTTCTTGGGATTTTACTCTTTTCTGTACTAGTTTCCTCCTTCTGTTGTATAGCTTGTTTATGGCAAGGGTCCACCAGACTGGTTTCCTTTTCTTGGAGAAGTGAGTCTTGGTTTTACTTGGGATAGCACAATCCATGCATTCCTGCAGATGCTCATAGAGTGCCTTTGCAAAGGTTTCAGCAGCTTGGACAGTATTATTCTTTAGCATGGGGGCAGTGAACCTTTCCACCTCGGTCTTAAGTAATGTGAAGTTTGCTTTTAAAAAGTTTTTCATGGTGGTTTCCTTGATTGGGGGTGGGGGCGGAATGTGGATATCCAGTGTGATTAGGCTATGGTCTGATCTAACTAGCGAGGGGTTGACCTCTGGTGTGGAACACCAGTCGCCCATGTTGGTGATGACCAGGTCCAATATGTTGATCCCTCTGGTGGGGGTGTTGACCAGTTGATCTGGGGCATTTGAGTTTATAAATTCTATGAAGCATTGGGCAAGGGAGTTAGTACTTGAGTAGTTCTCCCAGTTTATGTTTGGGTAATTGAAATCACCCAGTATTAGGGTGTTTGGTAGGATCTTCATATTTCCAACTGTCTCCAGAAATGCAGAATGGGGGTCCTGGGCCATGGTGGGTGATCTGTAGCTAGCTACACTTTGGATTGTAGTTTTGCCCGTTGTTAGCTGCACATGGATGATCTCTGATGCATTGTGCTGCACCACTAATCTGGAGGTGTGGGTATCCTTGATAAATATGGATACACTCCTGCCTTTTGTGTTATGGTCCTGGTTCTGTGACAGAAAGGTATGGTATGAGTTATAGCCTAGTAGTGCTGGGGTGCTCTCAGGAGCCTTAAACCAGGTTTCTTTTACTGCACAGATGTCAATGTTCTCCATACTGAGGCATGCCTCGAGTGCATGCATTTTGAGGTTTATACTTTTGGCATTGAGTAACATTACCCTCATTTTTGGTTACTTGTGCTATTTATGGAGGTGGGTTTGTCTTTTGGGCCTTGCCTAAAAATGGCACTGGGGGGGGGCAAGAGCCTTGGCCAGTATTCGAAAGCCTAAGGGTGACAGGTGCAAGCCATCTCTTGCAAAGCAATGTGGCTTGTCAAGCATTTCATCCCAGGTGGACAGATACTGGATCCCCTGTGCATGACACCAGAAATGTAGCCAATTGTTGAAATTGATCATTTCTTCTTTATACTGTGGCATAATTCTTGGTAAGGGCAGGATGCTACTCAGGGTCAGGGTCATACCAGCCTGGGCTACATGATCAGAGAACTCTTCCATGTCTCTTTTCATGTAGCATTCTAAAGACATGCTTCTGGAGCATTTCTCCCCGGGCCTCCGCTGAAAACAGAATCTGTGGAACCTAGTCGGACATTCCCGGTCAACAAATGTTAAATAAATAAATAAATAAATAAATAAATAAAATAAATAAATGTAGTCCAGGGAGGTATGTCTCAGGTCATACACACCAACATGGACAATGACAGAGTCGTATTTGTACTTGTTCTGGAGTGACCTTAGTGCTTGTGTTATGTGGCGGATCCTGGCACCCAAGAGGCAGCTAACTGTAACCATCTCCTTGACCAGCCTAGTTAGTGGGATATCAGTGTGCCTGACTATAGAGTTGCCTATTACTAGTGTGTTTGGTATGTTATTTTGCATTAAGGGTTGTGATTGCGTGGGCTCATGGTTGCTAATGGGGTGTGGAGGTTGCTTGGATGCCTGCTTTGGAGGTTTCTGTTGATTTTGCATATTTTTATTTAGAGCCTCCGAGTATGTTTTCATGTATTCATGTGTGTTATTTGCCAGTGTTGGTTTATTAGGTCTATGTGAGACTGGTGGTGTGTTGCAAGTATTACCTTTCTCCTCTTGACTGTCAGTTCCAGTCTTGGGTTGAGAGAGCTTTGCCTCCAGTTTGGCTGTATAATTGCATCTCTCACATATATTAATGTTTGGTGGTAGGAGGAGAGGGTTGTCTGTGTACATGAGGCAGTTGTAACATTGCCTCAAAATGCCCAGATTCACCAGTTGGACTGGAGAGTACACTGGAAACTGCCCTTTGGACATGCCTCAATCGTTAGAGTAAGCTGTTTTTCTGATTGGCTGGTGGGGACAAATAGAGAGCCTTGTCCTTCTGGACAGTATAGGGGGGGGTCTAGTGCTAGGGTTAATTAGTGCTTGATATGAGTTTTAAGCAAGTGCTTGATTGTGAAATGAATAGTTTGAGTGTTAAAGTTGAAGGTTTGTCTATTTCCAAGGGAAAATTTGAAGAGTAGACTTTGTGGAGCCAACAATAGTTTAACTCTAGCTAAATGGCACTGCCCGGTGTGCAAAACTGCACAAATGCGTTTTTTACAGCAGGGAAGTGAAAGAGATAGAAATTAGCTCAACATGGCCAATAAACTACTAACTTCTGGGCTGAAACCACTTCTCCAGGGACAGATAGGTTGCTCAAAGCTCCACTCTCTCACAGGTGAACAGAGAAACTTCCTTCTATACAAGTAAGGTATGGGCAAGACAGAAACTTGTAACTCGGCCCTGGATTCAGCAATAACTTGAAAACTGGCCTATACTAGATCAGAAAGGCGGGTAACAAGTATATTTTTTTTGTTTTGTTTTTTCAGAAAATAGAGTAGATACAATCAAAACAACACTTTAAATGCACAGAAAAGGATATCACACTCTAGTGTGTAGCCTACAAGAGTTAAACAGATTATTTAAACACAAAAATGACTTAATTCAAGTGCAGGCAGCAAATAAGTACAATATGTAGCCATAACAAACTTTTTAAATCACAGATTCGCTAAAAAAACTGGCGTTTTAGGCGGAATTAGTTAAGACAGCAAGAAAAGCAGAAAAATGATACTTAATCACTCCAAAGTCACTCTTTTGTCTCTCTGCTGGTGTAGACTCTGCAGAACACCTGGAAGGCACTTGCTGAGCAGAATACAAGCGCAAAAACTGTGCAAATGCGGTTTTTATAGCAGAGAAGTGAAAGAGATAGCAATTAGCCCAAAACGGCCAATAAACTACTAACTTCTGGGCTGAAACCACTCCTCCAGGGACAGATAGGCTGCTCAAAGCTCCCCTCTATCACAGGTGAACAGAGAAACTTCCTTCTATCCAAGTAAGGTATGGGCAACACAGAAACTTGTAACACAGCCATGGATTCAGCAATAACCTGAAAACTGGACTATACTAGTTCAGAAAGGCGGGAAACAAGTATATATATATATATATATATATATATATATATATATATATATATTTTTTTTTTTTTTCAGAAAATAGAGCAGATACAGTCAAAACAAAACTTTAAATGCACAGAAAAGGCTATTACACTTTAGTGTGTAGCCTACAACAGTTAAACAGATTATTTAAACACAAAAATGACTTAATTCAAGTGCAGGCAGCAAATAAGTACAATATGTAGCCATAACAAACTTTTTAAATCACAGGTTCACTATAAAACTGGCGTTTTAAACAGAATTAGTTAAGACAGCAAGAAAAGCAGAAAAATTATACTTAATCACTCCAAAGTCACTGTTTTGTCTCTCTAAGTCAGTAAAAAATGTAGCCCAAGCCAAAAGAACAAAGTCCAGCACAACAGGATCCGGAAAGCAACAATTAAATGTAGTGCTGTAAATTCTTTGCGTGGCCATTACCAACACAAACGCAGCTTATTGAAAAGCTTTTATTAGATCTCCAAATTCAAAACCAAGCGCTATGTTGTTCCCTCTGGTTGGTGTGTTGACCAGTTGATCTGGGGCATTCGAGTTTATAAATTCTATGAAGCATTGGGCAAGGGAGTTAGTACTTGAGTAGTTCTCCCAGTTTATGTTTGGGTAATTGAAATCACCCAGTATTAGGGTGTTTGGTAGGATCTTCATATTTCCCAGTGTCTCCAGAAATGCAGAATGGGGGTCCTGGGTCATGGTGGGTGATCTGTAGCTAGCTACACTTTGGATTGTAGTTTTGCCCATTGTTAGTTGCACATGGATGATCTCTGATGCATTGTGCTGCACCACTAATCTGGAGGTGTGGGTATCCTTGATAAATATGGATACACTCCTGCCTTTTGTGTTACGGTCCTGGTTCTGTGGCCGAAAGGTATGGTGTGAGTTATAGCCTAGTAGTGCTGGGGTGCTCTCAGTAGCCTTAAACCAGGTTTCTTTTACTGCACAGATGTCAATGTTCTCCATACTGAGGAATGCATCGAGTGCATGCATTTTGAGGTTTATACTTTTGGCATTGAGTAACATTACCCTCATTTTTGGTTACTTGTGCTATTTATGGTGGTGGGTTTGCCTTTTGAGCCTTGTCTAAAAACGGCACTATGGGGGGGGGGGGCAAGAGCCTTTGTCAGTATTCGAAAGCCTAAGGGTGACAGGTGCAAGCCATCTCTTGCAAAGCAACGTGGCTTGTCAAGCATGTCATCCCAGGTGGACAGATACTGGATCCCCTATGAATGACACCAGAAACGTAGCCAATTGTTGAAATTGATAATTTTTTCTTTATACTGTGCCATAATTCTTGGTGAGGGCAGGATGCTACTCAGGGTCAGGGTCATACCGGCCTGGGCTACATGATCAGAGAACTCTTCCATGTCTCTTTTCATGTAGTCCAGGGAGGTATGTCTCAGGTCATTCACACCAACATGGACAATGACAGAGTCGTATTTGTACTTGTTCTGGAGTGACCTTAGTGCTTGTGTTATGTGGCGGATCCTGGCACCCGATAGGCAGCTAACTGTAACCTTCTCCTTGTCCAGCCTACTTAGTGGGATATCAGTGTGCCTGACTATATAGTTGCCTATTACTAGTGTGTTTGGTATGTTATTTTGCATTAAGGGTTGTGATTGCGTGGCACACTGATTATGTGAAGTATGTGTTCCATGGTTGCTGATGGGGTGTGGAGGTTGCTTGGATGCCTGCTTTGGAGGTTTCTGTTGATTTTGCATATTTTTATTTAGAGCCTCCTAGTATGTTTTCATGTATTCATGTGTGTTATTTGCCAGTGTTGGTTTATTAGGTCTATGTGAGACTGGTGGTGTGTTGCAAGTATTACCTTTCTCCTCTTGACTGTCAGTTCCAGTCTTGTGTTCAGAGAGCTTTGCCTCCAGTTTGGCTGTATAATTGCATCTCTCACATATATTAGTGTTTGGTGGTAGGAGGAGAGGGTTGTCTGTGTACATGAGGCAGTTGTAACATTACCTCAAAATGCCCAGATTCACCAGTTTGACTGGAGAGTACATTGGAAACTGCCCTTTGGACATGCCTGAATCATTAGAGTAAGCTGTTTTTCTGATTGGCTGGTGGGGACAAATAGAGAGCCTTGTCCTTCTGGACAGTATAGGGGGGGTCTAGTGCTAGGGTTAATTAGTGCTTGATATGAGTTTTAAGCAAGTGCTTGATTGTGAAATGAATAGTTTGAGTGTTAAAGTTGAAGGTTTGTCTATTTCCAAGGGAAAATTTGAAGAGTAGACTTTGTGGAGCCAACAATAGTTTAACTCTAGCTAAATGGCACTGCCCAGTGTGCAAAACTGCACAAATGCGGTTTTTATAGCAGGGAAGTGAAAGAGATAGAAATTAGCTCAACATGGCCAATAAACTACTAACTTCTGGGCTGAAACCACTTCTCCAGGGACAGATAGATTGCTCAAAGTTCCCCTCTCTCACAGGTGAACAGAGAAACTTCCTTCTATACAAGTAAGGTATGAGCAAGACAGAAACTTGTAACTCGGCCCTGGATTCAGCAATAACTTGAAAACTGGCCTATACTAGATCAGAAAGGCGGGTAACAAGTATATTTTTTTTGTTTTGTTTTTTCAGAAAATAGAGTAGATACAATCAAAACAACACTTTAAATGCACAGAAAAGGATTTCACACTTTAGTGTGTAGCCTACAACAGTTAAACAGATTATTTAAACACAAAAATGACTTAATTCAAGTGCAGGCAGCAAATAAGTACAATATGTAGCCATAACAAACTTTTTAAATCACAGATTCGCTAAAAAACTGGCGTTTTAGGCGGAATTAGTTAAGACAGCAAGAAAAGCAGAAAAATTATACTTAATCACTCCAAAGTCACTCTTTTGTCTCTCTGCTGGTGTAGACTCTGCAGAACACCTGGAAGGCACTTGCTGAGCAGAATACAAGTGCAAAAACTGTGCAAATGCGGTTTTTATAGCAGAGAAGTGAAAGAGATAGCAATTAGCCCAAAATGGCCAATAAACTACTAACTTCTGGGCTGAAACCACTCCTCCAGGGACAGATAGGCTGCTCAAAGCTCCCCTCTATCACAGGTGAACAGAGAAACTTCCTTCTATCCAAGTAAGGTATGGGCAACACAGAAACTTGTAACACAGCCATGGATTCAGCAATAACCTGAAAACTGGACTATACTAGTTCAGAAAGGCGGGAAACAAGTATATATATATATATATATATATATATATATATATATATATATTTTTTTTCAGAAAATAGAGCAGATACAGTCAAAACAAAACTTTAAATGCACAGAAAAGGCTATTACACTGTAGTGTGTAGCCTACAACAGTTAAACAGATTATTTAAACACAAAAATGACTTAATTCAAGTGCAGGCAGCAAATAAGTACAATATGTAGCCATAACAAACTTTTTAAATCACAGGTTCACTATAAAACTGGCGTTTTAAACAGAATTAGTTAAGACAGCAAGAAAAGCAGAAAAATTATACTTAATCACTCCAAAGTCACTCTTTTGTCTCTCTGCTGTTGTAAACTCTGCAGAACACCTGGGAGGCACTTGCTGAGTGGAATACAAGTGCAAAAACTGAGCAAATGTGGTTTTATAGCAGGGAAGTGAAAGAGATAGAAATTAGCCCAAACTGCCCAATAAACTACTAACTTCTGGACTGAAACCACTCTCCAGGGACAGATAGGTGGCTCAAAGCTCCCCTCTCAAACAGGTGAACAGAGAAACGTCCTTCTATCCTAGTAAGGTATGAGCAACACAGAAACTTGTAACACAGCCTTGGATTCAGCAGTGACCTGAAAACTGGACTATACTAGTTCAGAAAGGTGGGAAACAAGTATATATATATATATATATATATATATATATATATATATATATATATATATATATATATATATATATATATATATAATTATTTTTTTCAGGAAAAAAAGAGCAGATACAATCAAAACAATACTTTCCACTTAGGTTCTTGACATAGCTAAAGAATGCTTTGTGGTTATCTTTGGAGTCAAAGGCAATTTTTCTTTCAAAACTAGCCTTGGATGATTTAATGAGGGATCATAGTTTCTTGCTGATACTGATCAGGGATGTCTTTTCTTCTTGGGATTTTACTCTTTTCTGTACTAGTTTCCTCCTTCTGTTGTATAGCTTGTTTATGGCAAGGGTCCACCAGACTGGTTTTCTTTTCTTGGAGAAGTGAGTCTTGGTTTTACTTGTGATAGCACAATCCATGCATTCCTGCAGATGCTCACTGAGTGCCTTTGCAAAGGTTTCAGCAGCTCGGACAGTATTATTCTTTAGCATGGGGGCTGTGAACCTTTCCACCTCAGTCTTAAGTAACGTGAAGTTTGCTTTTGAAAAGTTTTTCATGCTGGTTTCCTTGATTGGGGGTGGGAGCGGAATGTGGATATCCAGGGTGATTAGTCTATGGTCTGATCTAACCAGCAAGGGGTTGACCTCCGGTGTGGAACACCGGTCACCCATGTTGGTGATGACCAGGTCCAATATGTTCCCACTGGTGGGGGTGTTGACCAGTTGATCTGGGGCATGGGTTGTGACTGCGTGGCACACTGATTATGTGAAGTATGTGTTTCATGGTTGCTGATGGAGTGTGGAGGTTGCTTGGATGCCTGCTTTGGAGGTTTCTGTTGATTTTGCATATTTTTATTTAGAGCCTCCGAGTATATTTTCATGTATTCATGTGTGTTATTTGCCAGTGTTGGTTTATTAGGTCTATGTGAGACTGGTGGTGTGTTGCAAGTATTACCATTCTCCTCTTGACTGTCCGTTCCAGACTTGGGTTGAGAGAGCTTTGCCTCCAGTTTGGCTGTTTAATTGCATCTCTCACATATTTTAGTGTTTGGTGGTAGGAGGAGAGGGTTGTCTGTGTACATGAGGCAGTTGTAACATTGCCTCAAAATGCCCAGATTCACCAGTTGGACTGGAGAGTACACTGGAAACTACCCTTTGGACATGCCTGAATCGTTAGAGTAAGCTGTTTTTCTGATTGGCTGGTGGGGACAAATAGAGAGCCTTGTCCTTCTGGACAGTATAGGGGGGAGGTCTAGTGCTGGGGTTAATTAGTGCTTGATATGAGTTTGAAGCAAGTGCTTGATTGTAAAATGAATAGTTTGAGTGTTAAAGTTGAAGGGTTGTCTATTTCCAAGGGAAAATTTGAAGAGTAGACTTTGTGGAGCCAACAATAGTTTAACTCTAGCTAAATGGCACTGCCCGGTGTGCAAAACTGCACAAATGCAGTTTTTATAGCAGGGAAGTGAAAGAGATAGAAATTAGCTCAACATGGCCAATAAACTACTATCTTCTGGGCTGAAACCACTTCTCCAGGGACAGATAGGTTGCTCAAAGCTCCCCTCTCTCACAGGTGAACAGAGAAACTTCCTTCTATACAAGTAAGGTATGAGCAAGACAGAAACTTGTAACTCGGCCCTGGATTCAGAAATAACTAGAAAACTGGCCTATACTAGATCAGAAAGGCGGGTAACAAGTATATTTTTTTTGTTTTGTTTTTTCAGAAAATAGAGTAGATACAATCAAAACAACACTTTAAATGCACAGAAAAGGATTTCACACTTTAGTGTGTAGCCTACAACAGTTAAACAGATTATTTAAACACAAAAATGACTTAATTCAAGTGCAGGCAGCAAATAAGTACAATATGTAGCCATAACAAACTTTTTAAATCACAGATTCACTAAAAAAACTGGCATTTTAGGCGGGATTAGTTAAGACAGCAAGAAAAGCAGAAAAATTATACTTAATCACTCCAAAGTCACTCTTTTGTCTCTCTGCTGGTGTAGACTCTGCAGAACACCTGGAAGGCACTTGCTGAGCAGAATACAAGCGCAAAAACTGTGCAAATGTGGTTTTTATAGCAGAGAAGTGAAAGAGATAGCAATTAGCCCAAAATGGCCAATAAATTACTAACTTCTGGGCTGAAACCACTCCTCCAGGGACAGATAGGCTGCTCAAAGTTCCCCTCTATCACAGGTGAACAGAGAAACTTCCTACTATCCAAGTAAGGTATGGGCAACACAGAAACTTGTAACACAGCCATGGATTCAGCAATAACCTGAAAACTGGACTATACTAGTTCAGAAAGGCGGGAAACAAGTATATATATATATTTTTTTTTTTTCCGGAAAATAGAGCAGATACAGTCAAAACAAAACTTTAAATGCACAGAAAAGGCTATTACACTTCAGTGTGTAGCCTACAACAGTTAAACAGATTATTTAAACACAAAAATGACTTAATTCAAGTGCAGGCAGCAAATAAGTACAATATGTAGCCATAAGAAACTTTTTAAATCACAGGTTCACTATAAAACTGGCGTTTTAGGCGGAATTAGTTAAGACAGCAAGAAAAGCAGAAAAATTATACTTAATCACTCCAAAGTCACTCTTTTGTCTCTCTGCTGTTGTAAACTCTGCAGAACACCTGGGAGGCACTTGCTGAGTGGAATACAAGTGCATAAACTGCGCAAAAGTGGTTTTATAGCAGGGAAGTGAAAGAGATAGAAATTAGCCCAAAATGGCCAATAAACTACTAACTTCTGAACTGAAACCACTCTCCAGGGTCAGATAGGCGGCTCAAAGCTCCCCTCTCAAACAGGTGAACAGAGAAACGTCATTCTATCCTAGTAAGGTATGAGCAACACAGAAACTTGTAACACAGCCTTGGATTCAGCAGTGACCTGAAAACTGGACTATACTAGTTCAGAAAGGTGGGAAACAAGTATATATATATATATATATATATATATATATATATATATATATATATATATATATATATATATATATATATATATATATATATATATATATATATATATATAATTATTTTTTTTCAGGAAAAAAAGAGCAGATACAATCAAAACAATACTTTCCACTTAGGTTCTTGACATAGCTAAAGAATGCTTTGTGGTTATCTTTGGAGTCATTGGCAATTTTTCTTTCAAAACTAGCCTTGGATGATTTAATGAGGGATCATAGTTTCTTGCTGATACTGATCAGGGATGTCTTTTCTTCTTGGGATTTTACTCTTTTCTGTACTAGTTTCCTCCTTCTGTTGTATAGCTTGTTTATGGCAAGGGTCCACCAGACTGGTTTTCTTTTCTTGGAGAAGTGAGTCTTGGTTTTACTTGTGATAGCACAATCCATGCATTCCTGCAGATGCTCACTGAGTGCCTTTGCAAAGGTTTCAGCAGCTCAGACAGTATTATTCTTTAGCATGGGGGCTGTGAACCTTTCCACCTCGGTCTTAAGTAACGTGAAGTTTGCTTTTGAAAAGTTCTTCATGCTGGTTTCCTTGATTGGGGGTGGGAGCGGAATGTGGATATCCAGGGTGATTAGTCTATGGTCTGATCTAACCAGCAAGGGGTTGACCTCCGGTGTGGAACACCCGGTCACCCATGTTGGTGATGACCAGGTCCAATATGTTCCCTCTGGTGGGGGTGTTGACCAGTTGATCTGGGGCATGGGTTGTGACTGTGTGGCACACTGATTATGTGAAGTATGTGTTTCATGGTTGCTGATGGGGTGTGGAGGTTGCTTGGATGCCTGCTTTGGAGGTTTCTGTTGATTTTGCATATTTTTATTTAGAGCCTCCGAGTATGTTTTCATGTATTCATGTGTGTTATTTGCCAGTGTTGGTTTATTATGTCTATGTGAGACTGGTGGTGTGTTGCAAGTATTACCTTTCTCCTCTTGACTGTCAGTTCCAGTCTTGGGTTGAGAGAGCTTTGCCTCCAGTTTGGCTGTATAATTGCATCTCTCACATATATTAGTGTTTGGTGGTAGGAGGAGAGGGTTGTCTGTGTATATGAGGCAGTTGTAACATTGCCTCAAAATGCCCAGATTCACCAGTTGGACTGAAGAGTACACTGGAAACTGCCCTTTGGACATGCCTGAATAGGTAGAGTAAGCTGTTTTTCTGATTGGCTGGTGGGGACAAATAGAGAGCCTTTTCCTTCTGGACAGTATGGCGGGGGTCTAGTGCTAGGGTTAATTAGTGCTTGATATGAGTTTGAAGCAAGTGCTTGACTGTGAAATGAATAGTTTGAGTGTTAAAGTTGAAGGTTTGTCTATTTCCAAGGGAAAATTTGAAGAGTAGACTTTGTGGAGCTGACAATAGTTTAACTCTAGCTAAATGGCACTGCCCGGTGTGCAAAACTGCACAAATTCGGTTTTTATAGCAGGGAAGTGAAAGAGATAGAAATTAGCTCAACATGGCCAATAAACTACTAACTTCTGGGCTGAAACCACTTCTCCAGGGACAGATAGGTTGCTCAAAGCTCCACTCTCTCACAGGTTAACAGAGAAACTTCCTTCTATACAAGTTAATCCAAGCGTTATAAGTACACCATAAACAAGCAAAAAGGCGAATGCTGACACCACACTATGTAGCTTGAGAAACTGAAAACAATGAAGCAAACTCGTGCAAACCAGCAGGACTAAATAAAAACACTTTTAATAACAGTTGAGCGCTTTCACCTGTTACAATACAGGCTTCCTCAGAACAAAAAAACATTCTGAGTAAAATCCCAAGAAGAAAAGGCATCCCTGATCAATATCAGCAAGAAACTATGATCCCTCATTAAATTGAGCGCTTTCACCTGTTACAATACAGGCTTCCTCAGAACAAAAAAACATTCTGAATTACAGCCCTTAAATAGATGTTTTGGCTCCAAAAATTTTAAAGCAACATACTCCACTAAAACTTTCTGCATAAACAATAAACAAAAACATTCCAAAATGAATAGGTAACAGAAATAAACAATTATATTATAAATATATATATATGTATATATGTATGAGAATGGAACATAATTTATCTAGAGAAGAACAGGACACCCTACAAATGTTGAGGAAGAATATCAATAAGGGTGATGAAACCTGACAAGGGTGGGGTTTAGTTCTTTTTGATCAACTTACATATACCTCTAAACTTCATGATATTTTACATTCTACTGACATTTATGAGATCATATCTGTTAATGAACTTAATATAGCCTATAGAAAAATTGATTGTCATCTCGAGGACTTTCTTATAGACAGGCAAATTAGTTTGGATACTTACAACTTTGTCAAAGTGGAATTTCCTGTCTTAGCCAAGCTAGTTGGCATTCCCAAAGTTCATAAGAATGTGTCTGACCCGCCTTTTAGTCCAATTGTTTCTGGCAGCAGATCTAAAACATTCCCTTTGGGTGTGGTCATCGACTACATGAAACATGTGCCGAAAAGGTATTTCATCTTGCCAAGGATTCTTGGTATTTTTTAGCTTATTTTCCTACACATTTATATATAAAAAGATTTGTTATATGTGAACTATTGATGTCATAGACCTTTTCTCCTGCATCCCCAAAAGTGAGGGGTTAGAAGCATTTAATCGTAGTATTACTAAATATGCAGGGTTGGATTGGGATAAGATATGGTTGATCACAGATATGATGAGTATGGTATTGGACAACAATTTCATTTTTTTTGAAGGAGAGATTTTTAAACAAACTAAGGGTGTAGCTATGGGTGCTGCGTGTGCTCCCATTTTTGCTAATATGGTCATGCTCGACTGGGAGGAGTCTGTAGGGTTCACCAGTGACTTCTATCTTCACATCAAATATTATACTCGCTATCCGGATGATATATATATATATATTATGGGATGGTGACACCGAGACATTGACTGAATTTATAGAATTTATTAACACCAGTAGTTCTTATTTGAAATTTACACACGCATTCAGTCATGATGGTCTGGCATACCATGACACCCTTGTCTCTCCGGCTAATTTTGGGTTTAAATCTAGAATATACAGGAAACCTACTTTTTCTAACAACTATCTTGAATATTCTAGTAATCACCCAAAAAGTCTTTTAAGGAACATCTATAAGGGACAGTTGATTAGAGCAGTTAGAATGACTTCAGACTACATAGATATGATAGCTGAAGTGGAGTATATTACGGCTATGTTCAGTGATAGAGGTTATGACCTTGGTATGATGCAAAATGTAAGTAAGCAGGTTATTCAAGGCTGGGGTTCTAGGTACACACCTTTGTTAGGAATGAATTCTAAAGGTGATAATGTTGTTTCCCTTACTAGAGTTAGTCGTAATGATTTAAACAAAGCTTGTGTAATCGAATATGGTCCTTGTAGTTATAAGATGAGGCAATTGGTTAACAAAAGTTGGTTTATTATTATGGTGGATGCTTCTATATCCAACATTTTAGGTGATAAACCCCACTTTGTAAATAAAATGGGTATAAACTTGAAAAGGTTGTTAGAAAATACGATGTTTCTGACTAGTAACACTTCTAAACCTACACAGAAGTGTGGTAGATGCAACTGGTGCTTTGCTATTAACAACAGTCAAGGCACTAGGTTAAGCAACACTACCAACACCTCTATTAGATTCAAGGCAGGTTATTGTACTACTAAACTTGTCATATATATCGCATTGTGTTCAGCTTGTCCTGCTTTCTACATTGGGAAGACCGAGAGACAGCTGAACAAGAGAATATGCGGTCATTTTTACTCCATTAGAAAGAGAGATGAGAAGAATGCCCTATATAAGCACATAAAACAAGAGGGTTCTGAACACAAATTCACTTTTAGTATTATTGACCTTATTCAAATAGACCCTAGGGGGGGAGACTATAAGAGTTGGTTGTCTTATAGAGAAATGTGGTGACAAATTTTTACTGATGCTGCCTCACCCCCAGGTTTGAATGAATCACTGTCTATTAAACCTCTGCTATACAAAATACGTTAGTGTCAAATTGTTTATAAATAAGTTGAGTCAGTGTTTTCATAGAAATATATGTTTTTAACAAATATGAATTTCAGAAGAATTTGTGCATTACATTTTATAGGATATATATGTATTTATAATATAATTGTTTATTTCTGTTACCTATTCATTTTTAAATGTTTTTGTTTATTGTTTATGCAGAAAGTTTTAGTGGAGTATGTTGCTATAAAATTTTTGAAGCCAAAACATCTATTTAACGGCTGTAATTCAGAATGTTTTTTTGTTCTGAGGAAGCCTGTATTGTAACAGGTGAAAGCGCTCAACTGTTATTAAAAGTGTTTTTATTTAGTCCTGCTGGTTTGCACGAGTTTGCTTCATTGTTTTCAGTTTCTCAAGCTACATAGTGTGGTGTCAGCGTTCGCCTTTTATACAAGTAAGGTATGGGCAAGACAGAAACTTGTAACTCGGCCCTGGATTCAGCAATAACTTGAAAACTGGCCTATACTAGATCAGAAAGGCGGGTAACAAGTATATTTTTTTTGTTATGTTTTTTCAGAAAATAGAGTAGATACAATCAAAACAACACTTTAAATGCACAGAAAAGGATATCACACTTTAGTGTGTAGCCTACAACAGTTAAACAGATTATTTAAACACAAAAATGGCTTAATTCAAGTGCAGGCAGCAAATAAGTACAATATGTAGCCATAACAAACTTTTTAAATCACAGATTCACTAAAAAACTGGCGTTTTAGGCGGAATTAGTTAAGACAGCAAGAAAAGCAGAAAAATGACACTTAATCAGTCCAAAGTCACTCTTTTGTCTATCTGCTGGTGTAGACTCTGTAGAACACCTGGAAGGCACTTGCTGAGCATAATACAAGTGCAAAAACTATGCAAATGCGTTTTTTATAGCAGAGAAGTGAAAGGGATAGAAATTAGCCCAAAACGGCCAATAAACTACTAACTTCTGGGCTGAAACCACTCCTCCAGGGACAAATAGGCTGCTCAAAGCTGCCCTCTATCACAGGTGAACAGAGAAACTTCCTTCTATCCAAGTAAGGTATGGGCAACACAGAAACTTGTAACACAGCCATGAATTCAGCAATAACCTGAAAACTGGACTATACTAGTTCAGAAAGGTGGGAAACAAGTATACATATATATATATATATATATATATATATATATATTTCAGAAAATAGAGCAGATACAGTCAAAACAAAAAATTTAAATGCACAGAAAAGGCTATTACACTTTAGTGTGTAGCCTACAACAGTTAAACAGATTATTTAAACACAAAAATGACTTAATTCAAGTGCAGGCAGCAAATAAGTTACAATATGTAGCCATAACAAACTTTTTAAATCACAGGTTCACTATAAAACTGGCGTTTTAGGCGGAATTAGTTAAGACAGCAAGAAAAGCAGAAAAATTATACTTAATCACTCCAAAGTCACTCTTTTGTCTCTCTGCTGTTGTAAACTCTGCAGAACACCTGGGAGGCACTTGCTGAGCGGAATTCAAGTGCAAAAATTGTGCAAATGTGGTTTTATAGCAGGGGAAGTGAAAGAGATAGAAATTAGCCCAAAATGGCCAATAAACTACTAACTTCTGGACTGAAACCACTCCTCCAGGGACAGATAGGTGGCTCAAAGCTCCCCTCTCTCACAGGTGAACAGAGAAACGTCCTTCTATCCAAGTAAGGTATGAGCAACACAGAAACTTGTAACACAGCCCTGGATTCAGCAGTGACCTGAAAACTGGACTATACTAGTTCAGAAAGGTGGGAAACAAGTATTAAGACATATATATATATTTTCACAGTAAATAACAATTTAATACATATATAAGAAAA